>NW_026262611.1:0-49254 GCF_021869535.1 Mytilus californianus | reverse complement strand
ATCATAGGCTTAATTCTCGCAAAGTACTGCCCCTAACGGGGTCGATTTATTAATTTCAAGCCAATCGAAGCATAGGATCATGTTGAGACTTTGAAAATATCGACTTTGAAAAGTACCAAAAACCACAACCTGACCCCCCACCCCTCCAAAACTGTGATTTTTGAGAAGTTCGTGAAAAAACTTAATACGAAAATCTAATCGGTTAACCCCCTAGACTTACCCGTTCCAAGATAAAGTAAGGCCTTCAAAACAACGATTTTAACACATTTGGGGTTTTGGTTTGGGTTAGTGTTTGGGTTAGAGTTAGGGTCAGGGTTTGGGTCAGGGTTAGGGTCAGGGTTAGGGTCAGGGTTAGGGTCAGGGTTTGGGTCAGGGTTAGGGTCAGGGTTAGGGTCAGGGTTTGGGTCAGGGTTAGGGTCAGGGTTAGGGTCAGGGTCAGGGTTTAAGTTAGGGTTAGGGTCAGGGTTTGCGTATGGTAGTGGACTTTGACGAGGGTTAGTGAGGTGCCCTTTTTCACTTCTGCGCATGTCTGCCCTTTTTTGTGACTGCGCATGCGTCAGAAATTTCCAAAAATATTTCTAAGTACAGAGTATGAAAAGTGCCTTTGACTTCAATCTTCAAATAGGTGTAGAATGGATTTGAATAGAGATATTTTCTTAAAGTTAACTGTTCCGAAAAGATGAAAAGGCGATCTAGAGCATGAAAACTTATTGGTATCAATGAAGTGTACGGCCGCACTTTCCGACCTCACTGAAGAAACGTTTGTGTGAGAGTGAAGCCTAATCCCGACATTAACCCCAACTCCGAAACTACAAAAGATAAAGACTTGCGGTTTTCATCATAGGCTTAATTCTCGCAAAGTACTGCCCCTAACGGGGTCGATTTATTAATTTCAAGCCAATCGAAGCATAGGATCATGTTGAGACTTTGAAAATATCGACTTTGAAAAGTACCAAAAACCACAACCTGACCCCCCACCCCTCCAAAACTGTGATTTTTGAGAAGTTCGTGAAAAAACTTAATACGAAAATCTAATCGGTTAACCCCCTAGACTTACCCGTTCCAAGATAAAGTAAGGCCTTCAAAACAACGATTTTAACACATTTGGGGTTTTGGTTTGGGTTAGTGTTTGGGTTAGAGTTAGGGTCAGGGTTTGGGTCAGGGTTAGGGTCAGGGTTAGGGTCAGGGTTAGGGTCAGGGTTTGGGTCAGGGTTAGGGTCAGGGTTAGGGTCAGGGTTTGGGTCAGGGTTAGGGTCAGGGTTAGGGTCAGGGTCAGGGTTTAAGTTAGGGTTAGGGTCAGGGTTTGCGTATGGTAGTGGACTTTGACGAGGGTTAGTGAGGTGCCCTTTTTCACTTCTGCGCATGTCTGCCCTTTTTTGTGACTGCGCATGCGTCAGAAATTTCCAAAAATATTTCTAAGTACAGAGTATGAAAAGTGCCTTTGACTTCAATCTTCAAATAGGTGTAGAATGGATTTGAATAGAGATATTTTCTTAAAGTTAACTGTTCCGAAAAGATGAAAAGGCGATCTAGAGCATGAAAACTTATTGGTATCAATGAAGTGTACGGCCGCACTTTCCGACCTCACTGAAGAAACGTTTGTGTGAGAGTGAAGCCTAATCCCGACATTAACCCCAACTCCGAAACTACAAAAGATAAAGACTTGCGGTTTTCATCATAGGCTTAATTCTCGCAAAGTACTGCCCCTAACGGGGTCGATTTATTAATTTCAAGCCAATCGAAGCATAGGATCATGTTGAGACTTTGAAAATATCGACTTTGAAAAGTACCAAAAACCACAACCTGACCCCCCACCCCTCCAAAACTGTGATTTTTGAGAAGTTCGTGAAAAAACTTAATACGAAAATCTAATCGGTTAACCCCCTAGACTTACCCGTTCCAAGATAAAGTAAGGCCTTCAAAACAACGATTTTAACACATTTGGGGTTTTGGTTTGGGTTAGTGTTTGGGTTAGAGTTAGGGTCAGGGTTTGGGTCAGGGTTAGGGTCAGGGTTAGGGTCAGGGTTAGGGTCAGGGTTTGGGTCAGGGTTAGGGTCAGGGTTAGGGTCAGGGTTTGGGTCAGGGTTAGGGTCAGGGTTAGGGTCAGGGTCAGGGTTTAAGTTAGGGTTAGGGTCAGGGTTTGCGTATGGTAGTGGACTTTGACGAGGGTTAGTGAGGTGCCCTTTTTCACTTCTGCGCATGTCTGCCCTTTTTTGTGACTGCGCATGCGTCAGAAATTTCCAAAAATATTTCTAAGTACAGAGTATGAAAAGTGCCTTTGACTTCAATCTTCAAATAGGTGTAGAATGGATTTGAATAGAGATATTTTCTTAAAGTTAACTGTTCCGAAAAGATGAAAAGGCGATCTAGAGCATGAAAACTTATTGGTATCAATGAAGTGTACGGCCGCACTTTCCGACCTCACTGAAGAAACGTTTGTGTGAGAGTGAAGCCTAATCCCGACATTAACCCCAACTCCGAAACTACAAAAGATAAAGACTTGCGGTTTTCATCATAGGCTTAATTCTCGCAAAGTACTGCCCCTAACGGGGTCGATTTATTAATTTCAAGCCAATCGAAGCATAGGATCATGTTGAGACTTTGAAAATATCGACTTTGAAAAGTACCAAAAACCACAACCTGACCCCCCACCCCTCCAAAACTGTGATTTTTGAGAAGTTCGTGAAAAAACTTAATACGAAAATCTAATCGGTTAACCCCCTAGACTTACCCGTTCCAAGATAAAGTAAGGCCTTCAAAACAACGATTTTAACACATTTGGGGTTTTGGTTTGGGTTAGTGTTTGGGTTAGAGTTAGGGTCAGGGTTTGGGTCAGGGTTAGGGTCAGGGTTAGGGTCAGGGTTAGGGTCAGGGTTTGGGTCAGGGTTAGGGTCAGGGTTAGGGTCAGGGTTTGGGTCAGGGTTAGGGTCAGGGTTAGGGTCAGGGTCAGGGTTTAAGTTAGGGTTAGGGTCAGGGTTTGCGTATGGTAGTGGACTTTGACGAGGGTTAGTGAGGTGCCCTTTTTCACTTCTGCGCATGTCTGCCCTTTTTTGTGACTGCGCATGCGTCAGAAATTTCCAAAAATATTTCTAAGTACAGAGTATGAAAAGTGCCTTTGACTTCAATCTTCAAATAGGTGTAGAATGGATTTGAATAGAGATATTTTCTTAAAGTTAACTGTTCCGAAAAGATGAAAAGGCGATCTAGAGCATGAAAACTTATTGGTATCAATGAAGTGTACGGCCGCACTTTCCGACCTCACTGAAGAAACGTTTGTGTGAGAGTGAAGCCTAATCCCGACATTAACCCCAACTCCGAAACTACAAAAGATAAAGACTTGCGGTTTTCATCATAGGCTTAATTCTCGCAAAGTACTGCCCCTAACGGGGTCGATTTATTAATTTCAAGCCAATCGAAGCATAGGATCATGTTGAGACTTTGAAAATATCGACTTTGAAAAGTACCAAAAACCACAACCTGACCCCCCACCCCTCCAAAACTGTGATTTTTGAGAAGTTCGTGAAAAAACTTAATACGAAAATCTAATCGGTTAACCCCCTAGACTTACCCGTTCCAAGATAAAGTAAGGCCTTCAAAACAACGATTTTAACACATTTGGGGTTTTGGTTTGGGTTAGTGTTTGGGTTAGAGTTAGGGTCAGGGTTTGGGTCAGGGTTAGGGTCAGGGTTAGGGTCAGGGTTAGGGTCAGGGTTTGGGTCAGGGTTAGGGTCAGGGTTAGGGTCAGGGTTTGGGTCAGGGTTAGGGTCAGGGTTAGGGTCAGGGTCAGGGTTTAAGTTAGGGTTAGGGTCAGGGTTTGCGTATGGTAGTGGACTTTGACGAGGGTTAGTGAGGTGCCCTTTTTCACTTCTGCGCATGTCTGCCCTTTTTTGTGACTGCGCATGCGTCAGAAATTTCCAAAAATATTTCTAAGTACAGAGTATGAAAAGTGCCTTTGACTTCAATCTTCAAATAGGTGTAGAATGGATTTGAATAGAGATATTTTCTTAAAGTTAACTGTTCCGAAAAGATGAAAAGGCGATCTAGAGCATGAAAACTTATTGGTATCAATGAAGTGTACGGCCGCACTTTCCGACCTCACTGAAGAAACGTTTGTGTGAGAGTGAAGCCTAATCCCGACATTAACCCCAACTCCGAAACTACAAAAGATAAAGACTTGCGGTTTTCATCATAGGCTTAATTCTCGCAAAGTACTGCCCCTAACGGGGTCGATTTATTAATTTCAAGCCAATCGAAGCATAGGATCATGTTGAGACTTTGAAAATATCGACTTTGAAAAGTACCAAAAACCACAACCTGACCCCCCACCCCTCCAAAACTGTGATTTTTGAGAAGTTCGTGAAAAAACTTAATACGAAAATCTAATCGGTTAACCCCCTAGACTTACCCGTTCCAAGATAAAGTAAGGCCTTCAAAACAACGATTTTAACACATTTGGGGTTTTGGTTTGGGTTAGTGTTTGGGTTAGAGTTAGGGTCAGGGTTTGGGTCAGGGTTAGGGTCAGGGTTAGGGTCAGGGTTAGGGTCAGGGTTTGGGTCAGGGTTAGGGTCAGGGTTAGGGTCAGGGTTTGGGTCAGGGTTAGGGTCAGGGTTAGGGTCAGGGTCAGGGTTTAAGTTAGGGTTAGGGTCAGGGTTTGCGTATGGTAGTGGACTTTGACGAGGGTTAGTGAGGTGCCCTTTTTCACTTCTGCGCATGTCTGCCCTTTTTTGTGACTGCGCATGCGTCAGAAATTTCCAAAAATATTTCTAAGTACAGAGTATGAAAAGTGCCTTTGACTTCAATCTTCAAATAGGTGTAGAATGGATTTGAATAGAGATATTTTCTTAAAGTTAACTGTTCCGAAAAGATGAAAAGGCGATCTAGAGCATGAAAACTTATTGGTATCAATGAAGTGTACGGCCGCACTTTCCGACCTCACTGAAGAAACGTTTGTGTGAGAGTGAAGCCTAATCCCGACATTAACCCCAACTCCGAAACTACAAAAGATAAAGACTTGCGGTTTTCATCATAGGCTTAATTCTCGCAAAGTACTGCCCCTAACGGGGTCGATTTATTAATTTCAAGCCAATCGAAGCATAGGATCATGTTGAGACTTTGAAAATATCGACTTTGAAAAGTACCAAAAACCACAACCTGACCCCCCACCCCTCCAAAACTGTGATTTTTGAGAAGTTCGTGAAAAAACTTAATACGAAAATCTAATCGGTTAACCCCCTAGACTTACCCGTTCCAAGATAAAGTAAGGCCTTCAAAACAACGATTTTAACACATTTGGGGTTTTGGTTTGGGTTAGTGTTTGGGTTAGAGTTAGGGTCAGGGTTTGGGTCAGGGTTAGGGTCAGGGTTAGGGTCAGGGTTAGGGTCAGGGTTTGGGTCAGGGTTAGGGTCAGGGTTAGGGTCAGGGTTTGGGTCAGGGTTAGGGTCAGGGTTAGGGTCAGGGTCAGGGTTTAAGTTAGGGTTAGGGTCAGGGTTTGCGTATGGTAGTGGACTTTGACGAGGGTTAGTGAGGTGCCCTTTTTCACTTCTGCGCATGTCTGCCCTTTTTTGTGACTGCGCATGCGTCAGAAATTTCCAAAAATATTTCTAAGTACAGAGTATGAAAAGTGCCTTTGACTTCAATCTTCAAATAGGTGTAGAATGGATTTGAATAGAGATATTTTCTTAAAGTTAACTGTTCCGAAAAGATGAAAAGGCGATCTAGAGCATGAAAACTTATTGGTATCAATGAAGTGTACGGCCGCACTTTCCGACCTCACTGAAGAAACGTTTGTGTGAGAGTGAAGCCTAATCCCGACATTAACCCCAACTCCGAAACTACAAAAGATAAAGACTTGCGGTTTTCATCATAGGCTTAATTCTCGCAAAGTACTGCCCCTAACGGGGTCGATTTATTAATTTCAAGCCAATCGAAGCATAGGATCATGTTGAGACTTTGAAAATATCGACTTTGAAAAGTACCAAAAACCACAACCTGACCCCCCACCCCTCCAAAACTGTGATTTTTGAGAAGTTCGTGAAAAAACTTAATACGAAAATCTAATCGGTTAACCCCCTAGACTTACCCGTTCCAAGATAAAGTAAGGCCTTCAAAACAACGATTTTAACACATTTGGGGTTTTGGTTTGGGTTAGTGTTTGGGTTAGAGTTAGGGTCAGGGTTTGGGTCAGGGTTAGGGTCAGGGTTAGGGTCAGGGTTAGGGTCAGGGTTTGGGTCAGGGTTAGGGTCAGGGTTAGGGTCAGGGTTTGGGTCAGGGTTAGGGTCAGGGTTAGGGTCAGGGTCAGGGTTTAAGTTAGGGTTAGGGTCAGGGTTTGCGTATGGTAGTGGACTTTGACGAGGGTTAGTGAGGTGCCCTTTTTCACTTCTGCGCATGTCTGCCCTTTTTTGTGACTGCGCATGCGTCAGAAATTTCCAAAAATATTTCTAAGTACAGAGTATGAAAAGTGCCTTTGACTTCAATCTTCAAATAGGTGTAGAATGGATTTGAATAGAGATATTTTCTTAAAGTTAACTGTTCCGAAAAGATGAAAAGGCGATCTAGAGCATGAAAACTTATTGGTATCAATGAAGTGTACGGCCGCACTTTCCGACCTCACTGAAGAAACGTTTGTGTGAGAGTGAAGCCTAATCCCGACATTAACCCCAACTCCGAAACTACAAAAGATAAAGACTTGCGGTTTTCATCATAGGCTTAATTCTCGCAAAGTACTGCCCCTAACGGGGTCGATTTATTAATTTCAAGCCAATCGAAGCATAGGATCATGTTGAGACTTTGAAAATATCGACTTTGAAAAGTACCAAAAACCACAACCTGACCCCCCACCCCTCCAAAACTGTGATTTTTGAGAAGTTCGTGAAAAAACTTAATACGAAAATCTAATCGGTTAACCCCCTAGACTTACCCGTTCCAAGATAAAGTAAGGCCTTCAAAACAACGATTTTAACACATTTGGGGTTTTGGTTTGGGTTAGTGTTTGGGTTAGAGTTAGGGTCAGGGTTTGGGTCAGGGTTAGGGTCAGGGTTAGGGTCAGGGTTAGGGTCAGGGTTTGGGTCAGGGTTAGGGTCAGGGTTAGGGTCAGGGTTTGGGTCAGGGTTAGGGTCAGGGTTAGGGTCAGGGTCAGGGTTTAAGTTAGGGTTAGGGTCAGGGTTTGCGTATGGTAGTGGACTTTGACGAGGGTTAGTGAGGTGCCCTTTTTCACTTCTGCGCATGTCTGCCCTTTTTTGTGACTGCGCATGCGTCAGAAATTTCCAAAAATATTTCTAAGTACAGAGTATGAAAAGTGCCTTTGACTTCAATCTTCAAATAGGTGTAGAATGGATTTGAATAGAGATATTTTCTTAAAGTTAACTGTTCCGAAAAGATGAAAAGGCGATCTAGAGCATGAAAACTTATTGGTATCAATGAAGTGTACGGCCGCACTTTCCGACCTCACTGAAGAAACGTTTGTGTGAGAGTGAAGCCTAATCCCGACATTAACCCCAACTCCGAAACTACAAAAGATAAAGACTTGCGGTTTTCATCATAGGCTTAATTCTCGCAAAGTACTGCCCCTAACGGGGTCGATTTATTAATTTCAAGCCAATCGAAGCATAGGATCATGTTGAGACTTTGAAAATATCGACTTTGAAAAGTACCAAAAACCACAACCTGACCCCCCACCCCTCCAAAACTGTGATTTTTGAGAAGTTCGTGAAAAAACTTAATACGAAAATCTAATCGGTTAACCCCCTAGACTTACCCGTTCCAAGATAAAGTAAGGCCTTCAAAACAACGATTTTAACACATTTGGGGTTTTGGTTTGGGTTAGTGTTTGGGTTAGAGTTAGGGTCAGGGTTTGGGTCAGGGTTAGGGTCAGGGTTAGGGTCAGGGTTAGGGTCAGGGTTTGGGTCAGGGTTAGGGTCAGGGTTAGGGTCAGGGTTTGGGTCAGGGTTAGGGTCAGGGTTAGGGTCAGGGTCAGGGTTTAAGTTAGGGTTAGGGTCAGGGTTTGCGTATGGTAGTGGACTTTGACGAGGGTTAGTGAGGTGCCCTTTTTCACTTCTGCGCATGTCTGCCCTTTTTTGTGACTGCGCATGCGTCAGAAATTTCCAAAAATATTTCTAAGTACAGAGTATGAAAAGTGCCTTTGACTTCAATCTTCAAATAGGTGTAGAATGGATTTGAATAGAGATATTTTCTTAAAGTTAACTGTTCCGAAAAGATGAAAAGGCGATCTAGAGCATGAAAACTTATTGGTATCAATGAAGTGTACGGCCGCACTTTCCGACCTCACTGAAGAAACGTTTGTGTGAGAGTGAAGCCTAATCCCGACATTAACCCCAACTCCGAAACTACAAAAGATAAAGACTTGCGGTTTTCATCATAGGCTTAATTCTCGCAAAGTACTGCCCCTAACGGGGTCGATTTATTAATTTCAAGCCAATCGAAGCATAGGATCATGTTGAGACTTTGAAAATATCGACTTTGAAAAGTACCAAAAACCACAACCTGACCCCCCACCCCTCCAAAACTGTGATTTTTGAGAAGTTCGTGAAAAAACTTAATACGAAAATCTAATCGGTTAACCCCCTAGACTTACCCGTTCCAAGATAAAGTAAGGCCTTCAAAACAACGATTTTAACACATTTGGGGTTTTGGTTTGGGTTAGTGTTTGGGTTAGAGTTAGGGTCAGGGTTTGGGTCAGGGTTAGGGTCAGGGTTAGGGTCAGGGTTAGGGTCAGGGTTTGGGTCAGGGTTAGGGTCAGGGTTAGGGTCAGGGTTTGGGTCAGGGTTAGGGTCAGGGTTAGGGTCAGGGTCAGGGTTTAAGTTAGGGTTAGGGTCAGGGTTTGCGTATGGTAGTGGACTTTGACGAGGGTTAGTGAGGTGCCCTTTTTCACTTCTGCGCATGTCTGCCCTTTTTTGTGACTGCGCATGCGTCAGAAATTTCCAAAAATATTTCTAAGTACAGAGTATGAAAAGTGCCTTTGACTTCAATCTTCAAATAGGTGTAGAATGGATTTGAATAGAGATATTTTCTTAAAGTTAACTGTTCCGAAAAGATGAAAAGGCGATCTAGAGCATGAAAACTTATTGGTATCAATGAAGTGTACGGCCGCACTTTCCGACCTCACTGAAGAAACGTTTGTGTGAGAGTGAAGCCTAATCCCGACATTAACCCCAACTCCGAAACTACAAAAGATAAAGACTTGCGGTTTTCATCATAGGCTTAATTCTCGCAAAGTACTGCCCCTAACGGGGTCGATTTATTAATTTCAAGCCAATCGAAGCATAGGATCATGTTGAGACTTTGAAAATATCGACTTTGAAAAGTACCAAAAACCACAACCTGACCCCCCACCCCTCCAAAACTGTGATTTTTGAGAAGTTCGTGAAAAAACTTAATACGAAAATCTAATCGGTTAACCCCCTAGACTTACCCGTTCCAAGATAAAGTAAGGCCTTCAAAACAACGATTTTAACACATTTGGGGTTTTGGTTTGGGTTAGTGTTTGGGTTAGAGTTAGGGTCAGGGTTTGGGTCAGGGTTAGGGTCAGGGTTAGGGTCAGGGTTAGGGTCAGGGTTTGGGTCAGGGTTAGGGTCAGGGTTAGGGTCAGGGTTTGGGTCAGGGTTAGGGTCAGGGTTAGGGTCAGGGTCAGGGTTTAAGTTAGGGTTAGGGTCAGGGTTTGCGTATGGTAGTGGACTTTGACGAGGGTTAGTGAGGTGCCCTTTTTCACTTCTGCGCATGTCTGCCCTTTTTTGTGACTGCGCATGCGTCAGAAATTTCCAAAAATATTTCTAAGTACAGAGTATGAAAAGTGCCTTTGACTTCAATCTTCAAATAGGTGTAGAATGGATTTGAATAGAGATATTTTCTTAAAGTTAACTGTTCCGAAAAGATGAAAAGGCGATCTAGAGCATGAAAACTTATTGGTATCAATGAAGTGTACGGCCGCACTTTCCGACCTCACTGAAGAAACGTTTGTGTGAGAGTGAAGCCTAATCCCGACATTAACCCCAACTCCGAAACTACAAAAGATAAAGACTTGCGGTTTTCATCATAGGCTTAATTCTCGCAAAGTACTGCCCCTAACGGGGTCGATTTATTAATTTCAAGCCAATCGAAGCATAGGATCATGTTGAGACTTTGAAAATATCGACTTTGAAAAGTACCAAAAACCACAACCTGACCCCCCACCCCTCCAAAACTGTGATTTTTGAGAAGTTCGTGAAAAAACTTAATACGAAAATCTAATCGGTTAACCCCCTAGACTTACCCGTTCCAAGATAAAGTAAGGCCTTCAAAACAACGATTTTAACACATTTGGGGTTTTGGTTTGGGTTAGTGTTTGGGTTAGAGTTAGGGTCAGGGTTTGGGTCAGGGTTAGGGTCAGGGTTAGGGTCAGGGTTAGGGTCAGGGTTTGGGTCAGGGTTAGGGTCAGGGTTAGGGTCAGGGTTTGGGTCAGGGTTAGGGTCAGGGTTAGGGTCAGGGTCAGGGTTTAAGTTAGGGTTAGGGTCAGGGTTTGCGTATGGTAGTGGACTTTGACGAGGGTTAGTGAGGTGCCCTTTTTCACTTCTGCGCATGTCTGCCCTTTTTTGTGACTGCGCATGCGTCAGAAATTTCCAAAAATATTTCTAAGTACAGAGTATGAAAAGTGCCTTTGACTTCAATCTTCAAATAGGTGTAGAATGGATTTGAATAGAGATATTTTCTTAAAGTTAACTGTTCCGAAAAGATGAAAAGGCGATCTAGAGCATGAAAACTTATTGGTATCAATGAAGTGTACGGCCGCACTTTCCGACCTCACTGAAGAAACGTTTGTGTGAGAGTGAAGCCTAATCCCGACATTAACCCCAACTCCGAAACTACAAAAGATAAAGACTTGCGGTTTTCATCATAGGCTTAATTCTCGCAAAGTACTGCCCCTAACGGGGTCGATTTATTAATTTCAAGCCAATCGAAGCATAGGATCATGTTGAGACTTTGAAAATATCGACTTTGAAAAGTACCAAAAACCACAACCTGACCCCCCACCCCTCCAAAACTGTGATTTTTGAGAAGTTCGTGAAAAAACTTAATACGAAAATCTAATCGGTTAACCCCCTAGACTTACCCGTTCCAAGATAAAGTAAGGCCTTCAAAACAACGATTTTAACACATTTGGGGTTTTGGTTTGGGTTAGTGTTTGGGTTAGAGTTAGGGTCAGGGTTTGGGTCAGGGTTAGGGTCAGGGTTAGGGTCAGGGTTAGGGTCAGGGTTTGGGTCAGGGTTAGGGTCAGGGTTAGGGTCAGGGTTTGGGTCAGGGTTAGGGTCAGGGTTAGGGTCAGGGTCAGGGTTTAAGTTAGGGTTAGGGTCAGGGTTTGCGTATGGTAGTGGACTTTGACGAGGGTTAGTGAGGTGCCCTTTTTCACTTCTGCGCATGTCTGCCCTTTTTTGTGACTGCGCATGCGTCAGAAATTTCCAAAAATATTTCTAAGTACAGAGTATGAAAAGTGCCTTTGACTTCAATCTTCAAATAGGTGTAGAATGGATTTGAATAGAGATATTTTCTTAAAGTTAACTGTTCCGAAAAGATGAAAAGGCGATCTAGAGCATGAAAACTTATTGGTATCAATGAAGTGTACGGCCGCACTTTCCGACCTCACTGAAGAAACGTTTGTGTGAGAGTGAAGCCTAATCCCGACATTAACCCCAACTCCGAAACTACAAAAGATAAAGACTTGCGGTTTTCATCATAGGCTTAATTCTCGCAAAGTACTGCCCCTAACGGGGTCGATTTATTAATTTCAAGCCAATCGAAGCATAGGATCATGTTGAGACTTTGAAAATATCGACTTTGAAAAGTACCAAAAACCACAACCTGACCCCCCACCCCTCCAAAACTGTGATTTTTGAGAAGTTCGTGAAAAAACTTAATACGAAAATCTAATCGGTTAACCCCCTAGACTTACCCGTTCCAAGATAAAGTAAGGCCTTCAAAACAACGATTTTAACACATTTGGGGTTTTGGTTTGGGTTAGTGTTTGGGTTAGAGTTAGGGTCAGGGTTTGGGTCAGGGTTAGGGTCAGGGTTAGGGTCAGGGTTAGGGTCAGGGTTTGGGTCAGGGTTAGGGTCAGGGTTAGGGTCAGGGTTTGGGTCAGGGTTAGGGTCAGGGTTAGGGTCAGGGTCAGGGTTTAAGTTAGGGTTAGGGTCAGGGTTTGCGTATGGTAGTGGACTTTGACGAGGGTTAGTGAGGTGCCCTTTTTCACTTCTGCGCATGTCTGCCCTTTTTTGTGACTGCGCATGCGTCAGAAATTTCCAAAAATATTTCTAAGTACAGAGTATGAAAAGTGCCTTTGACTTCAATCTTCAAATAGGTGTAGAATGGATTTGAATAGAGATATTTTCTTAAAGTTAACTGTTCCGAAAAGATGAAAAGGCGATCTAGAGCATGAAAACTTATTGGTATCAATGAAGTGTACGGCCGCACTTTCCGACCTCACTGAAGAAACGTTTGTGTGAGAGTGAAGCCTAATCCCGACATTAACCCCAACTCCGAAACTACAAAAGATAAAGACTTGCGGTTTTCATCATAGGCTTAATTCTCGCAAAGTACTGCCCCTAATGGGGTCGATTTATTAATTTCAAGCCAATCGAAGCATAGGATCATGTTGAGACTTTGAAAATATCGACTTTGAAAAGTACCAAAAACCACAACCTGACCCCCCACCCCTCCAAAACTGTGATTTTTGAGAAGTTCGTGAAAAAACTTAATACGAAAATCTAATCGGTTAACCCCCTAGACTTACCCGTTCCAAGATAAAGTAAGGCCTTCAAAACAACGATTTTAACACATTTGGGGTTTAGGGTTAGGGTTAGGGTTAGGGTTAGGGTTAGGGTTAGGGTTAGGGTTAGGGTTAGGGTTAGGGTTAGGGTTAGGGTTAGGGTTAGGGTTAGGGTTAGGGTTAGGGTTAGGGTTAGGGTTAGGGTTAGGGTTAGGGTTAGGGTTAGGGTTAGGGTTAGGGTTAGGGTTAGGGTTAGGGTTAGGGTTAGGGTTAGGGTTAGGGTTAGGGTTAGGGTTAGGGTTAGGGTTAGGGTTAGGGTTAGGGTTAGGGTTAGGGTTAGGGTTAGGGTTAGGGTTAGGGTTAGGGTTAGGGTTAGGGTTAGGGTTAGGGTTAGGGTTAGGGTTAGGGTTAGGGTTAGGGTTAGGGTTAGGGTTAGGGTTTAGGGTTAGGGTTAGGGTTAGGGTTAGGGTTAGGGTTAGGGTTAGGGTTAGGGTTAGGGTTAGGGTTAGGGTTAGGGTTAGGGTTAGGTTAGGGTAGTGGACTTTGACGAGGGTTAGTGAGGTGCCCTTTTTCACTTCTGCGCATGTCTGCCCTTTTTTGTGACTGCGCATGCGTCAGAAATTTCCAAAAATATTTCTAAGTACAGAGTATGAAAAGTGCCTTTGACTTCAATCTTCAAATAGGTGTAGAATGGATTTGAATAGAGATATTTTCTTAAAGTTAACTGTTCCGAAAAGATGAAAAGGCGATCTAGAGCATGAAAACTTATTGGTATCAATGAAGTGTACGGCCGCACTTTCCGACCTCACTGAAGAAACGTTTGTGTGAGAGTGAAGCCTAATCCCGACATTAACCCCAACTCCGAAACTACAAAAGATAAAGACTTGCGGTTTTCATCATAGGCTTAATTCTCGCAAAGTACTGCCCCTAACGGGGTCGATTTATTAATTTCAAGCCAATCGAAGCATAGGATCATGTTGAGACTTTGAAAATATCGACTTTGAAAAGTACCAAAAACCACAACCTGACCCCCCACCCCTCCAAAACTGTGATTTTTGAGAAGTTCGTGAAAAAACTTAATACGAAAATCTAATCGGTTAACCCCCTAGACTTACCCGTTCCAAGATAAAGTAAGGCCTTCAAAACAACGATTTTAACACATTTGGGGTTTTGGTTTGGGTTAGTGTTTGGGTTAGAGTTAGGGTCAGGGTTTGGGTCAGGGTTAGGGTCAGGGTTAGGGTCAGGGTTAGGGTCAGGGTTTGGGTCAGGGTTAGGGTCAGGGTTAGGGTCAGGGTTTGGGTCAGGGTTAGGGTCAGGGTTAGGGTCAGGGTCAGGGTTTAAGTTAGGGTTAGGGTCAGGGTTTGCGTATGGTAGTGGACTTTGACGAGGGTTAGTGAGGTGCCCTTTTTCACTTCTGCGCATGTCTGCCCTTTTTTGTGACTGCGCATGCGTCAGAAATTTCCAAAAATATTTCTAAGTACAGAGTATGAAAAGTGCCTTTGACTTCAATCTTCAAATAGGTGTAGAATGGATTTGAATAGAGATATTTATAGAGATATTTTCTTAAAGTTAACTGTTCCGAAAAGATGAAAAGGCGATCTAGAGCATGAAAACTTATTGGTATCAATGAAGTGTACGGCCGCACTTTCCGACCTCACTGAAGAAACGTTTGTGTGAGAGTGAAGCCTAATCCCGACATTAACCCCAACTCCGAAACTACAAAAGATAAAGACTTGCGGTTTTCATCATAGGCTTAATTCTCGCAAAGTACTGCCCCTAACGGGGTCGATTTATTAATTTCAAGCCAATCGAAGCATAGGATCATGTTGAGACTTTGAAAATATCGACTTTGAAAAGTACCAAAAACCACAACCTGACCCCCCACCCCTCCAAAACTGTGATTTTTGAGAAGTTCGTGAAAAAACTTAATACGAAAATCTAATCGGTTAACCCCCTAGACTTACCCGTTCCAAGATAAAGTAAGGCCTTCAAAACAACGATTTTAACACATTTGGGGTTTTGGTTTGGGTTAGTGTTTGGGTTAGAGTTAGGGTCAGGGTTTGGGTCAGGGTTAGGGTCAGGGTTAGGGTCAGGGTTAGGGTCAGGGTTTGGGTCAGGGTTAGGGTCAGGGTTAGGGTCAGGGTTTGGGTCAGGGTTAGGGTCAGGGTTAGGGTCAGGGTCAGGGTTTAAGTTAGGGTTAGGGTCAGGGTTTGCGTATGGTAGTGGACTTTGACGAGGGTTAGTGAGGTGCCCTTTTTCACTTCTGCGCATGTCTGCCCTTTTTTGTGACTGCGCATGCGTCAGAAATTTCCAAAAATATTTCTAAGTACAGAGTATGAAAAGTGCCTTTGACTTCAATCTTCAAATAGGTGTAGAATGGATTTGAATAGAGATATTTTCTTAAAGTTAACTGTTCCGAAAAGATGAAAAGGCGATCTAGAGCATGAAAACTTATTGGTATCAATGAAGTGTACGGCCGCACTTTCCGACCTCACTGAAGAAACGTTTGTGTGAGAGTGAAGCCTAATCCCGACATTAACCCCAACTCCGAAACTACAAAAGATAAAGACTTGCGGTTTTCATCATAGGCTTAATTCTCGCAAAGTACTGCCCCTAACGGGGTCGATTTATTAATTTCAAGCCAATCGAAGCATAGGATCATGTTGAGACTTTGAAAATATCGACTTTGAAAAGTACCAAAAACCACAACCTGACCCCCCACCCCTCCAAAACTGTGATTTTTGAGAAGTTCGTGAAAAAACTTAATACGAAAATCTAATCGGTTAACCCCCTAGACTTACCCGTTCCAAGATAAAGTAAGGCCTTCAAAACAACGATTTTAACACATTTGGGGTTTTGGTTTGGGTTAGTGTTTGGGTTAGAGTTAGGGTCAGGGTTTGGGTCAGGGTTAGGGTCAGGGTTAGGGTCAGGGTTAGGGTCAGGGTTTGGGTCAGGGTTAGGGTCAGGGTTAGGGTCAGGGTTTGGGTCAGGGTTAGGGTCAGGGTTAGGGTCAGGGTCAGGGTTTAAGTTAGGGTTAGGGTCAGGGTTTGCGTATGGTAGTGGACTTTGACGAGGGTTAGTGAGGTGCCCTTTTTCACTTCTGCGCATGTCTGCCCTTTTTTGTGACTGCGCATGCGTCAGAAATTTCCAAAAATATTTCTAAGTACAGAGTATGAAAAGTGCCTTTGACTTCAATCTTCAAATAGGTGTAGAATGGATTTGAATAGAGATATTTTCTTAAAGTTAACTGTTCCGAAAAGATGAAAAGGCGATCTAGAGCATGAAAACTTATTGGTATCAATGAAGTGTACGGCCGCACTTTCCGACCTCACTGAAGAAACGTTTGTGTGAGAGTGAAGCCTAATCCCGACATTAACCCCAACTCCGAAACTACAAAAGATAAAGACTTGCGGTTTTCATCATAGGCTTAATTCTCGCAAAGTACTGCCCCTAACGGGGTCGATTTATTAATTTCAAGCCAATCGAAGCATAGGATCATGTTGAGACTTTGAAAATATCGACTTTGAAAAGTACCAAAAACCACAACCTGACCCCCCACCCCTCCAAAACTGTGATTTTTGAGAAGTTCGTGAAAAAACTTAATACGAAAATCTAATCGGTTAACCCCCTAGACTTACCCGTTCCAAGATAAAGTAAGGCCTTCAAAACAACGATTTTAACACATTTGGGGTTTTGGTTTGGGTTAGTGTTTGGGTTAGAGTTAGGGTCAGGGTTTGGGTCAGGGTTAGGGTCAGGGTTAGGGTCAGGGTTAGGGTCAGGGTTTGGGTCAGGGTTAGGGTCAGGGTTAGGGTCAGGGTTTGGGTCAGGGTTAGGGTCAGGGTTAGGGTCAGGGTCAGGGTTTAAGTTAGGGTTAGGGTCAGGGTTTGCGTATGGTAGTGGACTTTGACGAGGGTTAGTGAGGTGCCCTTTTTCACTTCTGCGCATGTCTGCCCTTTTTTGTGACTGCGCATGCGTCAGAAATTTCCAAAAATATTTCTAAGTACAGAGTATGAAAAGTGCCTTTGACTTCAATCTTCAAATAGGTGTAGAATGGATTTGAATAGAGATATTTTCTTAAAGTTAACTGTTCCGAAAAGATGAAAAGGCGATCTAGAGCATGAAAACTTATTGGTATCAATGAAGTGTACGGCCGCACTTTCCGACCTCACTGAAGAAACGTTTGTGTGAGAGTGAAGCCTAATCCCGACATTAACCCCAACTCCGAAACTACAAAAGATAAAGACTTGCGGTTTTCATCATAGGCTTAATTCTCGCAAAGTACTGCCCCTAACGGGGTCGATTTATTAATTTCAAGCCAATCGAAGCATAGGATCATGTTGAGACTTTGAAAATATCGACTTTGAAAAGTACCAAAAACCACAACCTGACCCCCCACCCCTCCAAAACTGTGATTTTTGAGAAGTTCGTGAAAAAACTTAATACGAAAATCTAATCGGTTAACCCCCTAGACTTACCCGTTCCAAGATAAAGTAAGGCCTTCAAAACAACGATTTTAACACATTTGGGGTTTTGGTTTGGGTTAGTGTTTGGGTTAGAGTTAGGGTCAGGGTTTGGGTCAGGGTTAGGGTCAGGGTTAGGGTCAGGGTTAGGGTCAGGGTTTGGGTCAGGGTTAGGGTCAGGGTTAGGGTCAGGGTTTGGGTCAGGGTTAGGGTCAGGGTTAGGGTCAGGGTCAGGGTTTAAGTTAGGGTTAGGGTCAGGGTTTGCGTATGGTAGTGGACTTTGACGAGGGTTAGTGAGGTGCCCTTTTTCACTTCTGCGCATGTCTGCCCTTTTTTGTGACTGCGCATGCGTCAGAAATTTCCAAAAATATTTCTAAGTACAGAGTATGAAAAGTGCCTTTGACTTCAATCTTCAAATAGGTGTAGAATGGATTTGAATAGAGATATTTTCTTAAAGTTAACTGTTCCGAAAAGATGAAAAGGCGATCTAGAGCATGAAAACTTATTGGTATCAATGAAGTGTACGGCCGCACTTTCCGACCTCACTGAAGAAACGTTTGTGTGAGAGTGAAGCCTAATCCCGACATTAACCCCAACTCCGAAACTACAAAAGATAAAGACTTGCGGTTTTCATCATAGGCTTAATTCTCGCAAAGTACTGCCCCTAACGGGGTCGATTTATTAATTTCAAGCCAATCGAAGCATAGGATCATGTTGAGACTTTGAAAATATCGACTTTGAAAAGTACCAAAAACCACAACCTGACCCCCCACCCCTCCAAAACTGTGATTTTTGAGAAGTTCGTGAAAAAACTTAATACGAAAATCTAATCGGTTAACCCCCTAGACTTACCCGTTCCAAGATAAAGTAAGGCCTTCAAAACAACGATTTTAACACATTTGGGGTTTTGGTTTGGGTTAGTGTTTGGGTTAGAGTTAGGGTCAGGGTTTGGGTCAGGGTTAGGGTCAGGGTTAGGGTCAGGGTTAGGGTCAGGGTTTGGGTCAGGGTTAGGGTCAGGGTTAGGGTCAGGGTTTGGGTCAGGGTTAGGGTCAGGGTTAGGGTCAGGGTCAGGGTTTAAGTTAGGGTTAGGGTCAGGGTTTGCGTATGGTAGTGGACTTTGACGAGGGTTAGTGAGGTGCCCTTTTTCACTTCTGCGCATGTCTGCCCTTTTTTGTGACTGCGCATGCGTCAGAAATTTCCAAAAATATTTCTAAGTACAGAGTATGAAAAGTGCCTTTGACTTCAATCTTCAAATAGGTGTAGAATGGATTTGAATAGAGATATTTTCTTAAAGTTAACTGTTCCGAAAAGATGAAAAGGCGATCTAGAGCATGAAAACTTATTGGTATCAATGAAGTGTACGGCCGCACTTTCCGACCTCACTGAAGAAACGTTTGTGTGAGAGTGAAGCCTAATCCCGACATTAACCCCAACTCCGAAACTACAAAAGATAAAGACTTGCGGTTTTCATCATAGGCTTAATTCTCGCAAAGTACTGCCCCTAACGGGGTCGATTTATTAATTTCAAGCCAATCGAAGCATAGGATCATGTTGAGACTTTGAAAATATCGACTTTGAAAAGTACCAAAAACCACAACCTGACCCCCCACCCCTCCAAAACTGTGATTTTTGAGAAGTTCGTGAAAAAACTTAATACGAAAATCTAATCGGTTAACCCCCTAGACTTACCCGTTCCAAGATAAAGTAAGGCCTTCAAAACAACGATTTTAACACATTTGGGGTTTTGGTTTGGGTTAGTGTTTGGGTTAGAGTTAGGGTCAGGGTTTGGGTCAGGGTTAGGGTCAGGGTTAGGGTCAGGGTTAGGGTCAGGGTTTGGGTCAGGGTTAGGGTCAGGGTTAGGGTCAGGGTTTGGGTCAGGGTTAGGGTCAGGGTTAGGGTCAGGGTCAGGGTTTAAGTTAGGGTTAGGGTCAGGGTTTGCGTATGGTAGTGGACTTTGACGAGGGTTAGTGAGGTGCCCTT
The DNA here is from genome assembly GCF_021869535.1 of Mytilus californianus. Lineage (NCBI taxonomy): Eukaryota > Metazoa > Mollusca > Bivalvia > Mytilida > Mytilidae > Mytilus > Mytilus californianus. The sequence continues at coordinate 30,063 of NW_026262611.1, read as the reverse complement.
TTTCACTTCTGCGCATGTCTGCCCTTTTTTGTGACTGCGCATGCGTCAGAAATTTCCAAAAATATTTCTAAGTACAGAGTATGAAAAGTGCCTTTGACTTCAATCTTCAAATAGGTGTAGAATGGATTTGAATAGAGATATTTTCTTAAAGTTAACTGTTCCGAAAAGATGAAAAGGCGATCTAGAGCATGAAAACTTATTGGTATCAATGAAGTGTACGGCCGCACTTTCCGACCTCACTGAAGAAACGTTTGTGTGAGAGTGAAGCCTAATCCCGACATTAACCCCAACTCCGAAACTACAAAAGATAAAGACTTGCGGTTTTCATCATAGGCTTAATTCTCGCAAAGTACTGCCCCTAACGGGGTCGATTTATTAATTTCAAGCCAATCGAAGCATAGGATCATGTTGAGACTTTGAAAATATCGACTTTGAAAAGTACCAAAAACCACAACCTGACCCCCCACCCCTCCAAAACTGTGATTTTTGAGAAGTTCGTGAAAAAACTTAATACGAAAATCTAATCGGTTAACCCCCTAGACTTACCCGTTCCAAGATAAAGTAAGGCCTTCAAAACAACGATTTTAACACATTTGGGGTTTTGGTTTGGGTTAGTGTTTGGGTTAGAGTTAGGGTCAGGGTTTGGGTCAGGGTTAGGGTCAGGGTTAGGGTCAGGGTTAGGGTCAGGGTTTGGGTCAGGGTTAGGGTCAGGGTTAGGGTCAGGGTTTGGGTCAGGGTTAGGGTCAGGGTTAGGGTCAGGGTCAGGGTTTAAGTTAGGGTTAGGGTCAGGGTTTGCGTATGGTAGTGGACTTTGACGAGGGTTAGTGAGGTGCCCTTTTTCACTTCTGCGCATGTCTGCCCTTTTTTGTGACTGCGCATGCGTCAGAAATTTCCAAAAATATTTCTAAGTACAGAGTATGAAAAGTGCCTTTGACTTCAATCTTCAAATAGGTGTAGAATGGATTTGAATAGAGATATTTTCTTAAAGTTAACTGTTCCGAAAAGATGAAAAGGCGATCTAGAGCATGAAAACTTATTGGTATCAATGAAGTGTACGGCCGCACTTTCCGACCTCACTGAAGAAACGTTTGTGTGAGAGTGAAGCCTAATCCCGACATTAACCCCAACTCCGAAACTACAAAAGATAAAGACTTGCGGTTTTCATCATAGGCTTAATTCTCGCAAAGTACTGCCCCTAACGGGGTCGATTTATTAATTTCAAGCCAATCGAAGCATAGGATCATGTTGAGACTTTGAAAATATCGACTTTGAAAAGTACCAAAAACCACAACCTGACCCCCCACCCCTCCAAAACTGTGATTTTTGAGAAGTTCGTGAAAAAACTTAATACGAAAATCTAATCGGTTAACCCCCTAGACTTACCCGTTCCAAGATAAAGTAAGGCCTTCAAAACAACGATTTTAACACATTTGGGGTTTTGGTTTGGGTTAGTGTTTGGGTTAGAGTTAGGGTCAGGGTTTGGGTCAGGGTTAGGGTCAGGGTTAGGGTCAGGGTTAGGGTCAGGGTTTGGGTCAGGGTTAGGGTCAGGGTTAGGGTCAGGGTTTGGGTCAGGGTTAGGGTCAGGGTTAGGGTCAGGGTCAGGGTTTAAGTTAGGGTTAGGGTCAGGGTTTGCGTATGGTAGTGGACTTTGACGAGGGTTAGTGAGGTGCCCTTTTTCACTTCTGCGCATGTCTGCCCTTTTTTGTGACTGCGCATGCGTCAGAAATTTCCAAAAATATTTCTAAGTACAGAGTATGAAAAGTGCCTTTGACTTCAATCTTCAAATAGGTGTAGAATGGATTTGAATAGAGATATTTTCTTAAAGTTAACTGTTCCGAAAAGATGAAAAGGCGATCTAGAGCATGAAAACTTATTGGTATCAATGAAGTGTACGGCCGCACTTTCCGACCTCACTGAAGAAACGTTTGTGTGAGAGTGAAGCCTAATCCCGACATTAACCCCAACTCCGAAACTACAAAAGATAAAGACTTGCGGTTTTCATCATAGGCTTAATTCTCGCAAAGTACTGCCCCTAACGGGGTCGATTTATTAATTTCAAGCCAATCGAAGCATAGGATCATGTTGAGACTTTGAAAATATCGACTTTGAAAAGTACCAAAAACCACAACCTGACCCCCCACCCCTCCAAAACTGTGATTTTTGAGAAGTTCGTGAAAAAACTTAATACGAAAATCTAATCGGTTAACCCCCTAGACTTACCCGTTCCAAGATAAAGTAAGGCCTTCAAAACAACGATTTTAACACATTTGGGGTTTTGGTTTGGGTTAGTGTTTGGGTTAGAGTTAGGGTCAGGGTTTGGGTCAGGGTTAGGGTCAGGGTTAGGGTCAGGGTTAGGGTCAGGGTTTGGGTCAGGGTTAGGGTCAGGGTTAGGGTCAGGGTTTGGGTCAGGGTTAGGGTCAGGGTTAGGGTCAGGGTCAGGGTTTAAGTTAGGGTTAGGGTCAGGGTTTGCGTATGGTAGTGGACTTTGACGAGGGTTAGTGAGGTGCCCTTTTTCACTTCTGCGCATGTCTGCCCTTTTTTGTGACTGCGCATGCGTCAGAAATTTCCAAAAATATTTCTAAGTACAGAGTATGAAAAGTGCCTTTGACTTCAATCTTCAAATAGGTGTAGAATGGATTTGAATAGAGATATTTTCTTAAAGTTAACTGTTCCGAAAAGATGAAAAGGCGATCTAGAGCATGAAAACTTATTGGTATCAATGAAGTGTACGGCCGCACTTTCCGACCTCACTGAAGAAACGTTTGTGTGAGAGTGAAGCCTAATCCCGACATTAACCCCAACTCCGAAACTACAAAAGATAAAGACTTGCGGTTTTCATCATAGGCTTAATTCTCGCAAAGTACTGCCCCTAACGGGGTCGATTTATTAATTTCAAGCCAATCGAAGCATAGGATCATGTTGAGACTTTGAAAATATCGACTTTGAAAAGTACCAAAAACCACAACCTGACCCCCCACCCCTCCAAAACTGTGATTTTTGAGAAGTTCGTGAAAAAACTTAATACGAAAATCTAATCGGTTAACCCCCTAGACTTACCCGTTCCAAGATAAAGTAAGGCCTTCAAAACAACGATTTTAACACATTTGGGGTTTTGGTTTGGGTTAGTGTTTGGGTTAGAGTTAGGGTCAGGGTTTGGGTCAGGGTTAGGGTCAGGGTTAGGGTCAGGGTTAGGGTCAGGGTTTGGGTCAGGGTTAGGGTCAGGGTTAGGGTCAGGGTTTGGGTCAGGGTTAGGGTCAGGGTTAGGGTCAGGGTCAGGGTTTAAGTTAGGGTTAGGGTCAGGGTTTGCGTATGGTAGTGGACTTTGACGAGGGTTAGTGAGGTGCCCTTTTTCACTTCTGCGCATGTCTGCCCTTTTTTGTGACTGCGCATGCGTCAGAAATTTCCAAAAATATTTCTAAGTACAGAGTATGAAAAGTGCCTTTGACTTCAATCTTCAAATAGGTGTAGAATGGATTTGAATAGAGATATTTTCTTAAAGTTAACTGTTCCGAAAAGATGAAAAGGCGATCTAGAGCATGAAAACTTATTGGTATCAATGAAGTGTACGGCCGCACTTTCCGACCTCACTGAAGAAACGTTTGTGTGAGAGTGAAGCCTAATCCCGACATTAACCCCAACTCCGAAACTACAAAAGATAAAGACTTGCGGTTTTCATCATAGGCTTAATTCTCGCAAAGTACTGCCCCTAATGGGGTCGATTTATTAATTTCAAGCCAATCGAAGCATAGGATCATGTTGAGACTTTGAAAATATCGACTTTGAAAAGTACCAAAAACCACAACCTGACCCCCCACCCCTCCAAAACTGTGATTTTTGAGAAGTTCGTGAAAAAACTTAATACGAAAATCTAATCGGTTAACCCCCTAGACTTACCCGTTCCAAGATAAAGTAAGGCCTTCAAAACAACGATTTTAACACATTTGGGGTTTAGGGTTAGGGTTAGGGTTAGGGTTAGGGTTAGGGTTAGGGTTAGGGTTAGGGTTAGGGTTAGGGTTAGGGTTAGGGTTAGGGTTAGGGTTAGGGTTAGGGTTAGGGTTAGGGTTAGGGTTAGGGTTAGGGTTAGGGTTAGGGTTAGGGTTAGGGTTAGGGTTAGGGTTAGGGTTAGGGTTAGGGTTAGGGTTAGGGTTAGGGTTAGGGTTAGGGTTAGGGTTAGGGTTAGGGTTAGGGTTAGGGTTAGGGTTAGGGTTAGGGTTAGGGTTAGGGTTAGGGTTAGGGTTAGGGTTAGGGTTAGGGTTAGGGTAGTGGACTTTGGCGAGGGTTAGTGAGGTGACCTTTTTTACTTCTGCGCATGTCTGACCTTTTTTGTGACTGCGCATGCGTGAGAAATTTCCAAAAATATTTCTAAGTACAGAGTATGAAAAGTGCCTTTGACTTCAATCTTCAAATAGGTGTAGAATGGATTTGAATAGAGATATTTTCTTAAAGTTAACTGTTCCGAAAAGATGAAAAGGCGATCTAGAGCATGAAAACTTATTGGTATCAATGAAGTGTACGGCCGCACTTTCCGACCTCACTGAAGAAACGTTTGTGTGAGAGTGAAGCCTAATCCCGACATTAACCCCAACTCCGAAACTACAAAAGATAAAGACTTGCGGTTTTCATCATAGGCTTAATTCTCGCAAAGTACTGCCCCTAACGGGGTCGATTTATTAATTTCAAGCCAATCGAAGCATAGGATCATGTTGAGACTTTGAAAAGATCGACTTTGAAAAGTACCAAAAACCACAACCTGACCCCCCACCCCTCCAAAACTGTGATTTTTGAGAAGTTCGTGAAAAAACTTAATACGAAAATCTAATCGGTTAACCCCCTAGACTTACCCGTTCCAAGATAAAGTAAGGCCTTCAAAACAACGATTTTAACACATTTGGGGTTTGGGTTAGGGTTAGTGTTTGGGTTAGGGTCAGGGTTTGGGTTAGGGTTAGGGTCAGGGTTTGGGTCAGGGTTAGGGTCAGGGTTTGGGTTTGGGTTAGGGTCAGGGTTTGGGTTAGGGTCAGGGTCAGGGTCAGGGTTAGGGTTAGGGTCAGGGTTAGTGTTAGGGTAAGGGTCAGGGTAGTGGACTTAAAGGATGGTAGTGGACTTTGGCGAGGGTTAGTGAGGTGACCTTTTTTACTTCTGCGCATGTCTGACCTTTTTTGTGACTGCGCATGCGTGAGAAATTTCCAAAAATATTTCTAAGTACAGAGTATGAAAAGTGCCTTTGACTTCAATCTTCAAATAGGTGTAGAATGGATTTGAATAGAGATATTTTCTTAAAGTTAACTGTTCCGAAAAGATGAAAAGGCGATCTAGAGCATGAAAACTTATTGGTATCAATGAAGTGTACGGCCGCACTTTCCGACCTCACTGAAGAAACGTTTGTGTGAGAGTGAAGCCTAATCCCGACATTAACCCCAACTCCGAAACTACAAAAGATAAAGACTTGCGGTTTTCATCATAGGCTTAATTCTCGCAAAGTACTGCCCCTAACGGGGTCGATTTATTAATTTCAAGCCAATCGAAGCATAGGATCATGTTGAGACTTTGAAAAGATCGACTTTGAAAAGTACCAAAAACCACAACCTGACCCCCCACCCCTCCAAAACTGTGATTTTTGAGAAGTTCGTGAAAAAACTTAATACGAAAATCTAATCGGTTAACCCCCTAGACTTACCCGTTCCAAGATAAAGTAAGGCCTTCAAAACAACGATTTTAACACATTTGGGGTTTGGGTTAGGGTTAGTGTTTGGGTTAGGGTCAGGGTTTGGGTTAGGGTTAGGGTCAGGGTTTGGGTCAGGGTTAGGGTCAGGGTTTGGGTTTGGGTTAGGGTCAGGGTTTGGGTTAGGGTCAGGGTCAGGGTCAGGGTTAGGGTTAGGGTCAGGGTTAGTGTTAGGGTAAGGGTCAGGGTAGTGGACTTAAAGGATGGTAGTGGACTTTGGCGAGGGTTAGTGAGGTGACCTTTTTTACTTCTGCGCATGTCTGACCTTTTTTGTGACTGCGCATGCGTGAGAAATTTCCAAAAATATTTCTAAGTACAGAGTATGAAAAGTGCCTTTGACTTCAATCTTCAAATAGGTGTAGAATGGATTTGAATAGAGATATTTTCTTAAAGTTAACTGTTCCGAAAAGATGAAAAGGCGATCTAGAGCATGAAAACTTATTGGTATCAATGAAGTGTACGGCCGCACTTTCCGACCTCACTGAAGAAACGTTTGTGTGAGAGTGAAGCCTAATCCCGACATTAACCCCAACTCCGAAACTACAAAAGATAAAGACTTGCGGTTTTCATCATAGGCTTAATTCTCGCAAAGTACTGCCCCTAACGGGGTCGATTTATTAATTTCAAGCCAATCGAAGCATAGGATCATGTTGAGACTTTGAAAAGATCGACTTTGAAAAGTACCAAAAACCACAACCTGACCCCCCACCCCTCCAAAACTGTGATTTTTGAGAAGTTCGTGAAAAAACTTAATACGAAAATCTAATCGGTTAACCCCCTAGACTTACCCGTTCCAAGATAAAGTAAGGCCTTCAAAACAACGATTTTAACACATTTGGGGTTTGGGTTAGGGTTAGTGTTTGGGTTAGGGTCAGGGTTTGGGTTAGGGTTAGGGTCAGGGTTTGGGTCAGGGTTAGGGTCAGGGTTTGGGTTTGGGTTAGGGTCAGGGTTTGGGTTAGGGTCAGGGTCAGGGTCAGGGTTAGGGTTAGGGTCAGGGTTAGTGTTAGGGTAAGGGTCAGGGTAGTGGACTTAAAGGATGGTAGTGGACTTTGGCGAGGGTTAGTGAGGTGACCTTTTTTACTTCTGCGCATGTCTGACCTTTTTTGTGACTGCGCATGCGTGAGAAATTTCCAAAAATATTTCTAAGTACAGAGTATGAAAAGTGCCTTTGACTTCAATCTTCAAATAGGTGTAGAATGGATTTGAATAGAGATATTTTCTTAAAGTTAACTGTTCCGAAAAGATGAAAAGGCGATCTAGAGCATGAAAACTTATTGGTATCAATGAAGTGTACGGCCGCACTTTCCGACCTCACTGAAGAAACGTTTGTGTGAGAGTGAAGCCTAATCCCGACATTAACCCCAACTCCGAAACTACAAAAGATAAAGACTTGCGGTTTTCATCATAGGCTTAATTCTCGCAAAGTACTGCCCCTAACGGGGTCGATTTATTAATTTCAAGCCAATCGAAGCATAGGATCATGTTGAGACTTTGAAAAGATCGACTTTGAAAAGTACCAAAAACCACAACCTGACCCCCCACCCCTCCAAAACTGTGATTTTTGAGAAGTTCGTGAAAAAACTTAATACGAAAATCTAATCGGTTAACCCCCTAGACTTACCCGTTCCAAGATAAAGTAAGGCCTTCAAAACAACGATTTTAACACATTTGGGGTTTGGGTTAGGGTTAGTGTTTGGGTTAGGGTCAGGGTTTGGGTTAGGGTTAGGGTCAGGGTTTGGGTCAGGGTTAGGGTCAGGGTTTGGGTTTGGGTTAGGGTCAGGGTTTGGGTTAGGGTCAGGGTCAGGGTCAGGGTTAGGGTTAGGGTCAGGGTTAGTGTTAGGGTAAGGGTCAGGGTAGTGGACTTAAAGGATGGTAGTGGACTTTGGCGAGGGTTAGTGAGGTGACCTTTTTTACTTCTGCGCATGTCTGACCTTTTTTGTGACTGCGCATGCGTGAGAAATTTCCAAAAATATTTCTAAGTACAGAGTATGAAAAGTGCCTTTGACTTCAATCTTCAAATAGGTGTAGAATGGATTTGAATAGAGATATTTTCTTAAAGTTAACTGTTCCGAAAAGATGAAAAGGCGATCTAGAGCATGAAAACTTATTGGTATCAATGAAGTGTACGGCCGCACTTTCCGACCTCACTGAAGAAACGTTTGTGTGAGAGTGAAGCCTAATCCCGACATTAACCCCAACTCCGAAACTACAAAAGATAAAGACTTGCGGTTTTCATCATAGGCTTAATTCTCGCAAAGTACTGCCCCTAACGGGGTCGATTTATTAATTTCAAGCCAATCGAAGCATAGGATCATGTTGAGACTTTGAAAAGATCGACTTTGAAAAGTACCAAAAACCACAACCTGACCCCCCACCCCTCCAAAACTGTGATTTTTGAGAAGTTCGTGAAAAAACTTAATACGAAAATCTAATCGGTTAACCCCCTAGACTTACCCGTTCCAAGATAAAGTAAGGCCTTCAAAACAACGATTTTAACACATTTGGGGTTTGGGTTAGGGTTAGTGTTTGGGTTAGGGTCAGGGTTTGGGTTAGGGTTAGGGTCAGGGTTTGGGTCAGGGTTAGGGTCAGGGTTTGGGTTTGGGTTAGGGTCAGGGTTTGGGTTAGGGTCAGGGTCAGGGTCAGGGTTAGGGTTAGGGTCAGGGTTAGTGTTAGGGTAAGGGTCAGGGTAGTGGACTTAAAGGATGGTAGTGGACTTTGGCGAGGGTTAGTGAGGTGACCTTTTTTACTTCTGCGCATGTCTGACCTTTTTTGTGACTGCGCATGCGTGAGAAATTTCCAAAAATATTTCTAAGTACAGAGTATGAAAAGTGCCTTTGACTTCAATCTTCAAATAGGTGTAGAATGGATTTGAATAGAGATATTTTCTTAAAGTTAACTGTTCCGAAAAGATGAAAAGGCGATCTAGAGCATGAAAACTTATTGGTATCAATGAAGTGTACGGCCGCACTTTCCGACCTCACTGAAGAAACGTTTGTGTGAGAGTGAAGCCTAATCCCGACATTAACCCCAACTCCGAAACTACAAAAGATAAAGACTTGCGGTTTTCATCATAGGCTTAATTCTCGCAAAGTACTGCCCCTAACGGGGTCGATTTATTAATTTCAAGCCAATCGAAGCATAGGATCATGTTGAGACTTTGAAAAGATCGACTTTGAAAAGTACCAAAAACCACAACCTGACCCCCCACCCCTCCAAAACTGTGATTTTTGAGAAGTTCGTGAAAAAACTTAATACGAAAATCTAATCGGTTAACCCCCTAGACTTACCCGTTCCAAGATAAAGTAAGGCCTTCAAAACAACGATTTTAACACATTTGGGGTTTGGGTTAGGGTTAGTGTTTGGGTTAGGGTCAGGGTTTGGGTTAGGGTTAGGGTCAGGGTTTGGGTCAGGGTTAGGGTCAGGGTTTGGGTTTGGGTTAGGGTCAGGGTTTGGGTTAGGGTCAGGGTCAGGGTCAGGGTTAGGGTTAGGGTCAGGGTTAGTGTTAGGGTAAGGGTCAGGGTAGTGGACTTAAAGGATGGTAGTGGACTTTGGCGAGGGTTAGTGAGGTGACCTTTTTTACTTCTGCGCATGTCTGACCTTTTTTGTGACTGCGCATGCGTGAGAAATTTCCAAAAATATTTCTAAGTACAGAGTATGAAAAGTGCCTTTGACTTCAATCTTCAAATAGGTGTAGAATGGATTTGAATAGAGATATTTTCTTAAAGTTAACTGTTCCGAAAAGATGAAAAGGCGATCTAGAGCATGAAAACTTATTGGTATCAATGAAGTGTACGGCCGCACTTTCCGACCTCACTGAAGAAACGTTTGTGTGAGAGTGAAGCCTAATCCCGACATTAACCCCAACTCCGAAACTACAAAAGATAAAGACTTGCGGTTTTCATCATAGGCTTAATTCTCGCAAAGTACTGCCCCTAACGGGGTCGATTTATTAATTTCAAGCCAATCGAAGCATAGGATCATGTTGAGACTTTGAAAAGATCGACTTTGAAAAGTACCAAAAACCACAACCTGACCCCCCACCCCTCCAAAACTGTGATTTTTGAGAAGTTCGTGAAAAAACTTAATACGAAAATCTAATCGGTTAACCCCCTAGACTTACCCGTTCCAAGATAAAGTAAGGCCTTCAAAACAACGATTTTAACACATTTGGGGTTTGGGTTAGGGTTAGTGTTTGGGTTAGGGTCAGGGTTTGGGTTAGGGTTAGGGTCAGGGTTTGGGTCAGGGTTAGGGTCAGGGTTTGGGTTTGGGTTAGGGTCAGGGTTTGGGTTAGGGTCAGGGTCAGGGTCAGGGTTAGGGTTAGGGTCAGGGTTAGTGTTAGGGTAAGGGTCAGGGTAGTGGACTTAAAGGATGGTAGTGGACTTTGGCGAGGGTTAGTGAGGTGACCTTTTTTACTTCTGCGCATGTCTGACCTTTTTTGTGACTGCGCATGCGTGAGAAATTTCCAAAAATATTTCTAAGTACAGAGTATGAAAAGTGCCTTTGACTTCAATCTTCAAATAGGTGTAGAATGGATTTGAATAGAGATATTTTCTTAAAGTTAACTGTTCCGAAAAGATGAAAAGGCGATCTAGAGCATGAAAACTTATTGGTATCAATGAAGTGTACGGCCGCACTTTCCGACCTCACTGAAGAAACGTTTGTGTGAGAGTGAAGCCTAATCCCGACATTAACCCCAACTCCGAAACTACAAAAGATAAAGACTTGCGGTTTTCATCATAGGCTTAATTCTCGCAAAGTACTGCCCCTAACGGGGTCGATTTATTAATTTCAAGCCAATCGAAGCATAGGATCATGTTGAGACTTTGAAAAGATCGACTTTGAAAAGTACCAAAAACCACAACCTGACCCCCCACCCCTCCAAAACTGTGATTTTTGAGAAGTTCGTGAAAAAACTTAATACGAAAATCTAATCGGTTAACCCCCTAGACTTACCCGTTCCAAGATAAAGTAAGGCCTTCAAAACAACGATTTTAACACATTTGGGGTTTGGGTTAGGGTTAGTGTTTGGGTTAGGGTCAGGGTTTGGGTTAGGGTTAGGGTCAGGGTTTGGGTCAGGGTTAGGGTCAGGGTTTGGGTTTGGGTTAGGGTCAGGGTTTGGGTTAGGGTCAGGGTCAGGGTCAGGGTTAGGGTTAGGGTCAGGGTTAGTGTTAGGGTAAGGGTCAGGGTAGTGGACTTAAAGGATGGTAGTGGACTTTGGCGAGGGTTAGTGAGGTGACCTTTTTTACTTCTGCGCATGTCTGACCTTTTTTGTGACTGCGCATGCGTGAGAAATTTCCAAAAATATTTCTAAGTACAGAGTATGAAAAGTGCCTTTGACTTCAATCTTCAAATAGGTGTAGAATGGATTTGAATAGAGATATTTTCTTAAAGTTAACTGTTCCGAAAAGATGAAAAGGCGATCTAGAGCATGAAAACTTATTGGTATCAATGAAGTGTACGGCCGCACTTTCCGACCTCACTGAAGAAACGTTTGTGTGAGAGTGAAGCCTAATCCCGACATTAACCCCAACTCCGAAACTACAAAAGATAAAGACTTGCGGTTTTCATCATAGGCTTAATTCTCGCAAAGTACTGCCCCTAACGGGGTCGATTTATTAATTTCAAGCCAATCGAAGCATAGGATCATGTTGAGACTTTGAAAAGATCGACTTTGAAAAGTACCAAAAACCACAACCTGACCCCCCACCCCTCCAAAACTGTGATTTTTGAGAAGTTCGTGAAAAAACTTAATACGAAAATCTAATCGGTTAACCCCCTAGACTTACCCGTTCCAAGATAAAGTAAGGCCTTCAAAACAACGATTTTAACACATTTGGGGTTTGGGTTAGGGTTAGTGTTTGGGTTAGGGTCAGGGTTTGGGTTAGGGTTAGGGTCAGGGTTTGGGTCAGGGTTAGGGTCAGGGTTTGGGTTTGGGTTAGGGTCAGGGTTTGGGTTAGGGTCAGGGTCAGGGTCAGGGTTAGGGTTAGGGTCAGGGTTAGTGTTAGGGTAAGGGTCAGGGTAGTGGACTTAAAGGATGGTAGTGGACTTTGGCGAGGGTTAGTGAGGTGACCTTTTTTACTTCTGCGCATGTCTGACCTTTTTTGTGACTGCGCATGCGTGAGAAATTTCCAAAAATATTTCTAAGTACAGAGTATGAAAAGTGCCTTTGACTTCAATCTTCAAATAGGTGTAGAATGGATTTGAATAGAGATATTTTCTTAAAGTTAACTGTTCCGAAAAGATGAAAAGGCGATCTAGAGCATGAAAACTTATTGGTATCAATGAAGTGTACGGCCGCACTTTCCGACCTCACTGAAGAAACGTTTGTGTGAGAGTGAAGCCTAATCCCGACATTAACCCCAACTCCGAAACTACAAAAGATAAAGACTTGCGGTTTTCATCATAGGCTTAATTCTCGCAAAGTACTGCCCCTAACGGGGTCGATTTATTAATTTCAAGCCAATCGAAGCATAGGATCATGTTGAGACTTTGAAAAGATCGACTTTGAAAAGTACCAAAAACCACAACCTGACCCCCCACCCCTCCAAAACTGTGATTTTTGAGAAGTTCGTGAAAAAACTTAATACGAAAATCTAATCGGTTAACCCCCTAGACTTACCCGTTCCAAGATAAAGTAAGGCCTTCAAAACAACGATTTTAACACATTTGGGGTTTGGGTTAGGGTTAGTGTTTGGGTTAGGGTCAGGGTTTGGGTTAGGGTTAGGGTCAGGGTTTGGGTCAGGGTTAGGGTCAGGGTTTGGGTTTGGGTTAGGGTCAGGGTTTGGGTTAGGGTCAGGGTCAGGGTCAGGGTTAGGGTTAGGGTCAGGGTTAGTGTTAGGGTAAGGGTCAGGGTAGTGGACTTAAAGGATGGTAGTGGACTTTGGCGAGGGTTAGTGAGGTGACCTTTTTTACTTCTGCGCATGTCTGACCTTTTTTGTGACTGCGCATGCGTGAGAAATTTCCAAAAATATTTCTAAGTACAGAGTATGAAAAGTGCCTTTGACTTCAATCTTCAAATAGGTGTAGAATGGATTTGAATAGAGATATTTTCTTAAAGTTAACTGTTCCGAAAAGATGAAAAGGCGATCTAGAGCATGAAAACTTATTGGTATCAATGAAGTGTACGGCCGCACTTTCCGACCTCACTGAAGAAACGTTTGTGTGAGAGTGAAGCCTAATCCCGACATTAACCCCAACTCCGAAACTACAAAAGATAAAGACTTGCGGTTTTCATCATAGGCTTAATTCTCGCAAAGTACTGCCCCAAACGGGGTCGATTTATTAATTTCAAGCCAATCGAAGCATAGGATCATGTTGAGACTTTGAAAAGATCGACTTTGAAAAGTACCAAAAACCACAACCTGACCCCCCACCCCTCCAAAACTGTGATTTTTGAGAAGTTCGTGAAAAAACTTAATACGAAAATCTAATCGGTTAACCCCCTAGACTTACCCGTTCCAAGATAAAGTAAGGCCTTCAAAACAACGATTTTAACACATTTGGGGTTTGGGTTAGGGTTAGTGTTTGGGTTAGGGTCAGGGTTTGGGTTAGGGTTAGGGTCAGGGTTTGGGTCAGGGTTAGGGTCAGGGTTTGGGTTTGGGTTAGGGTCAGGGTTTGGGTTAGGGTCAGGGTCAGGGTCAGGGTTAGGGTTAGGGTCAGGGTTAGTGTTAGGGTAAGGGTCAGGGTAGTGGACTTAAAGGATGGTAGTGGACTTTGGCGAGGGTTAGTGAGGTGACCTTTTTTACTTCTGCGCATGTCTGACCTTTTTTGTGACTGCGCATGCGTGAGAAATTTCCAAAAATATTTCTAAGTACAGAGTATGAAAAGTGCCTTTGACTTCAATCTTCAAATAGGTGTAGAATGGATTTGAATAGAGATATTTTCTTAAAGTTAACTGTTCCGAAAAGATGAAAAGGCGATCTAGAGCATGAAAACTTATTGGTATCAATGAAGTGTACGGCCGCACTTTCCGACCTCACTGAAGAAACGTTTGTGTGAGAGTGAAGCCTAATCCCGACATTAACCCCAACTCCGAAACTACAAAAGATAAAGACTTGCGGTTTTCATCATAGGCTTAATTCTCGCAAAGTACTGCCCCTAACGGGGTCGATTTATTAATTTCAAGCCAATCGAAGCATAGGATCATGTTGAGACTTTGAAAAGATCGACTTTGAAAAGTACCAAAAACCACAACCTGACCCCCCACCCCTCCAAAACTGTGATTTTTGAGAAGTTCGTGAAAAAACTTAATACGAAAATCTAATCGGTTAACCCCCTAGACTTACCCGTTCCAAGATAAAGTAAGGCCTTCAAAACAACGATTTTAACACATTTGGGGTTTGGGTTAGGGTTAGTGTTTGGGTTAGGGTCAGGGTTTGGGTTAGGGTTAGGGTCAGGGTTTGGGTCAGGGTTAGGGTCAGGGTTTGGGTTTGGGTTAGGGTCAGGGTTTGGGTTAGGGTCAGGGTCAGGGTCAGGGTTAGGGTTAGGGTCAGGGTTAGTGTTAGGGTAAGGGTCAGGGTAGTGGACTTAAAGGATGGTAGTGGACTTTGGCGAGGGTTAGTGAGGTGACCTTTTTTACTTCTGCGCATGTCTGACCTTTTTTGTGACTGCGCATGCGTGAGAAATTTCCAAAAATATTTCTAAGTACAGAGTATGAAAAGTGCCTTTGACTTCAATCTTCAAATAGGTGTAGAATGGATTTGAATAGAGATATTTTCTTAAAGTTAACTGTTCCGAAAAGATGAAAAGGCGATCTAGAGCATGAAAACTTATTGGTATCAATGAAGTGTACGGCCGCACTTTCCGACCTCACTGAAGAAACGTTTGTGTGAGAGTGAAGCCTAATCCCGACATTAACCCCAACTCCGAAACTACAAAAGATAAAGACTTGCGGTTTTCATCATAGGCTTAATTCTCGCAAAGTACTGCCCCTAACGGGGTCGATTTATTAATTTCAAGCCAATCGAAGCATAGGATCATGTTGAGACTTTGAAAAGATCGACTTTGAAAAGTACCAAAAACCACAACCTGACCCCCCACCCCTCCAAAACTGTGATTTTTGAGAAGTTCGTGAAAAAACTTAATACGAAAATCTAATCGGTTAACCCCCTAGACTTACCCGTTCCAAGATAAAGTAAGGCCTTCAAAACAACGATTTTAACACATTTGGGGTTTGGGTTAGGGTTAGTGTTTGGGTTAGGGTCAGGGTTTGGGTTAGGGTTAGGGTCAGGGTTTGGGTCAGGGTTAGGGTCAGGGTTTGGGTTTGGGTTAGGGTCAGGGTTTGGGTTAGGGTCAGGGTCAGGGTCAGGGTTAGGGTTAGGGTCAGGGTTAGTGTTAGGGTAAGGGTCAGGGTAGTGGACTTAAAGGATGGTAGTGGACTTTGGCGAGGGTTAGTGAGGTGACCTTTTTTACTTCTGCGCATGTCTGACCTTTTTTGTGACTGCGCATGCGTGAGAAATTTCCAAAAATATTTCTAAGTACAGAGTATGAAAAGTGCCTTTGACTTCAATCTTCAAATAGGTGTAGAATGGATTTGAATAGAGATATTTTCTTAAAGTTAACTGTTCCGAAAAGATGAAAAGGCGATCTAGAGCATGAAAACTTATTGGTATCAATGAAGTGTACGGCCGCACTTTCCGACCTCACTGAAGAAACGTTTGTGTGAGAGTGAAGCCTAATCCCGACATTAACCCCAACTCCGAAACTACAAAAGATAAAGACTTGCGGTTTTCATCATAGGCTTAATTCTCGCAAAGTACTGCCCCTAACGGGGTCGATTTATTAATTTCAAGCCAATCGAAGCATAGGATCATGTTGAGACTTTGAAAAGATCGACTTTGAAAAGTACCAAAAACCACAACCTGACCCCCCACCCCTCCAAAACTGTGATTTTTGAGAAGTTCGTGAAAAAACTTAATACGAAAATCTAATCGGTTAACCCCCTAGACTTACCCGTTCCAAGATAAAGTAAGGCCTTCAAAACAACGATTTTAACACATTTGGGGTTTGGGTTAGGGTTAGTGTTTGGGTTAGGGTCAGGGTTTGGGTTAGGGTTAGGGTCAGGGTTTGGGTCAGGGTTAGGGTCAGGGTTTGGGTTTGGGTTAGGGTCAGGGTTTGGGTTAGGGTCAGGGTCAGGGTCAGGGTTAGGGTTAGGGTCAGGGTTAGTGTTAGGGTAAGGGTCAGGGTAGTGGACTTAAAGGATGGTAGTGGACTTTGGCGAGGGTTAGTGAGGTGACCTTTTTTACTTCTGCGCATGTCTGACCTTTTTTGTGACTGCGCATGCGTGAGAAATTTCCAAAAATATTTCTAAGTACAGAGTATGAAAAGTGCCTTTGACTTCAATCTTCAAATAGGTGTAGAATGGATTTGAATAGAGATATTTTCTTAAAGTTAACTGTTCCGAAAAGATGAAAAGGCGATCTAGAGCATGAAAACTTATTGGTATCAATGAAGTGTACGGCCGCACTTTCCGACCTCACTGAAGAAACGTTTGTGTGAGAGTGAAGCCTAATCCCGACATTAACCCCAACTCCGAAACTACAAAAGATAAAGACTTGCGGTTTTCATCATAGGCTTAATTCTCGCAAAGTACTGCCCCTAACGGGGTCGATTTATTAATTTCAAGCCAATCGAAGCATAGGATCATGTTGAGACTTTGAAAAGATCGACTTTGAAAAGTACCAAAAACCACAACCTGACCCCCCACCCCTCCAAAACTGTGATTTTTGAGAAGTTCGTGAAAAAACTTAATACGAAAATCTAATCGGTTAACCCCCTAGACTTACCCGTTCCAAGATAAAGTAAGGCCTTCAAAACAACGATTTTAACACATTTGGGGTTTGGGTTAGGGTTAGTGTTTGGGTTAGGGTCAGGGTTTGGGTTAGGGTTAGGGTCAGGGTTTGGGTCAGGGTTAGGGTCAGGGTTTGGGTTTGGGTTAGGGTCAGGGTTTGGGTTAGGGTCAGGGTCAGGGTCAGGGTTAGGGTTAGGGTCAGGGTTAGTGTTAGGGTAAGGGTCAGGGTAGTGGACTTAAAGGATGGTAGTGGACTTTGGCGAGGGTTAGTGAGGTGACCTTTTTTACTTCTGCGCATGTCTGACCTTTTTTGTGACTGCGCATGCGTGAGAAATTTCCAAAAATATTTCTAAGTACAGAGTATGAAAAGTGCCTTTGACTTCAATCTTCAAATAGGTGTAGAATGGATTTGAATAGAGATATTTTCTTAAAGTTAACTGTTCCGAAAAGATGAAAAGGCGATCTAGAGCATGAAAACTTATTGGTATCAATGAAGTGTACGGCCGCACTTTCCGACCTCACTGAAGAAACGTTTGTGTGAGAGTGAAGCCTAATCCCGACATTAACCCCAACTCCGAAACTACAAAAGATAAAGACTTGCGGTTTTCATCATAGGCTTAATTCTCGCAAAGTACTGCCCCTAACGGGGTCGATTTATTAATTTCAAGCCAATCGAAGCATAGGATCATGTTGAGACTTTGAAAAGATCGACTTTGAAAAGTACCAAAAACCACAACCTGACCCCCCACCCCTCCAAAACTGTGATTTTTGAGAAGTTCGTGAAAAAACTTAATACGAAAATCTAATCGGTTAACCCCCTAGACTTACCCGTTCCAAGATAAAGTAAGGCCTTCAAAACAACGATTTTAACACATTTGGGGTTTGGGTTAGGGTTAGTGTTTGGGTTAGGGTCAGGGTTTGGGTTAGGGTTAGGGTCAGGGTTTGGGTCAGGGTTAGGGTCAGGGTTTGGGTTTGGGTTAGGGTCAGGGTTTGGGTTAGGGTCAGGGTCAGGGTCAGGGTTAGGGTTAGGGTCAGGGTTAGTGTTAGGGTAAGGGTCAGGGTAGTGGACTTAAAGGATGGTAGTGGACTTTGGCGAGGGTTAGTGAGGTGACCTTTTTTACTTCTGCGCATGTCTGACCTTTTTTGTGACTGCGCATGCGTGAGAAATTTCCAAAAATATTTCTAAGTACAGAGTATGAAAAGTGCCTTTGACTTCAATCTTCAAATAGGTGTAGAATGGATTTGAATAGAGATATTTTCTTAAAGTTAACTGTTCCGAAAAGATGAAAAGGCGATCTAGAGCATGAAAACTTATTGGTATCAATGAAGTGTACGGCCGCACTTTCCGACCTCACTGAAGAAACGTTTGTGTGAGAGTGAAGCCTAATCCCGACATTAACCCCAACTCCGAAACTACAAAAGATAAAGACTTGCGGTTTTCATCATAGGCTTAATTCTCGCAAAGTACTGCCCCTAACGGGGTCGATTTATTAATTTCAAGCCAATCGAAGCATAGGATCATGTTGAGACTTTGAAAAGATCGACTTTGAAAAGTACCAAAAACCACAACCTGACCCCCCACCCCTCCAAAACTGTGATTTTTGAGAAGTTCGTGAAAAAACTTAATACGAAAATCTAATCGGTTAACCCCCTAGACTTACCCGTTCCAAGATAAAGTAAGGCCTTCAAAACAACGATTTTAACACATTTGGGGTTTGGGTTAGGGTTAGTGTTTGGGTTAGGGTCAGGGTTTGGGTTAGGGTTAGGGTCAGGGTTTGGGTCAGGGTTAGGGTCAGGGTTTGGGTTTGGGTTAGGGTCAGGGTTTGGGTTAGGGTCAGGGTCAGGGTCAGGGTTAGGGTTAGGGTCAGGGTTAGTGTTAGGGTAAGGGTCAGGGTAGTGGACTTAAAGGATGGTAGTGGACTTTGGCGAGGGTTAGTGAGGTGACCTTTTTTACTTCTGCGCATGTCTGACCTTTTTTGTGACTGCGCATGCGTGAGAAATTTCCAAAAATATTTCTAAGTACAGAGTATGAAAAGTGCCTTTGACTTCAATCTTCAAATAGGTGTAGAATGGATTTGAATAGAGATATTTTCTTAAAGTTAACTGTTCCGAAAAGATGAAAAGGCGATCTAGAGCATGAAAACTTATTGGTATCAATGAAGTGTACGGCCGCACTTTCCGACCTCACTGAAGAAACGTTTGTGTGAGAGTGAAGCCTAATCCCGACATTAACCCCAACTCCGAAACTACAAAAGATAAAGACTTGCGGTTTTCATCATAGGCTTAATTCTCGCAAAGTACTGCCCCTAACGGGGTCGATTTATTAATTTCAAGCCAATCGAAGCATAGGATCATGTTGAGACTTTGAAAAGATCGACTTTGAAAAGTACCAAAAACCACAACCTGACCCCCCACCCCTCCAAAACTGTGATTTTTGAGAAGTTCGTGAAAAAACTTAATACGAAAATCTAATCGGTTAACCCCCTAGACTTACCCGTTCCAAGATAAAGTAAGGCCTTCAAAACAACGATTTTAACACATTTGGGGTTTGGGTTAGGGTTAGTGTTTGGGTTAGGGTCAGGGTTTGGGTTAGGGTTAGGGTCAGGGTTTGGGTCAGGGTTAGGGTCAGGGTTTGGGTTTGGGTTAGGGTCAGGGTTTGGGTTAGGGTCAGGGTCAGGGTCAGGGTTAGGGTTAGGGTCAGGGTTAGTGTTAGGGTAAGGGTCAGGGTAGTGGACTTAAAGGATGGTAGTGGACTTTGGCGAGGGTTAGTGAGGTGACCTTTTTTACTTCTGCGCATGTCTGACCTTTTTTGTGACTGCGCATGCGTGAGAAATTTCCAAAAATATTTCTAAGTACAGAGTATGAAAAGTGCCTTTGACTTCAATCTTCAAATAGGTGTAGAATGGATTTGAATAGAGATATTTTCTTAAAGTTAACTGTTCCGAAAAGATGAAAAGGCGATCTAGAGCATGAAAACTTATTGGTATCAATGAAGTGTACGGCCGCACTTTCCGACCTCACTGAAGAAACGTTTGTGTGAGAGTGAAGCCTAATCCCGACATTAACCCCAACTCCGAAACTACAAAAGATAAAGACTTGCGGTTTTCATCATAGGCTTAATTCTCGCAAAGTACTGCCCCTAACGGGGTCGATTTATTAATTTCAAGCCAATCGAAGCATAGGATCATGTTGAGACTTTGAAAAGATCGACTTTGAAAAGTACCAAAAACCACAACCTGACCCCCCACCCCTCCAAAACTGTGATTTTTGAGAAGTTCGTGAAAAAACTTAATACGAAAATCTAATCGGTTAACCCCCTAGACTTACCCGTTCCAAGATAAAGTAAGGCCTTCAAAACAACGATTTTAACACATTTGGGGTTTGGGTTAGGGTTAGTGTTTGGGTTAGGGTCAGGGTTTGGGTTAGGGTTAGGGTCAGGGTTTGGGTCAGGGTTAGGGTCAGGGTTTGGGTTTGGGTTAGGGTCAGGGTTTGGGTTAGGGTCAGGGTCAGGGTCAGGGTTAGGGTTAGGGTCAGGGTTAGTGTTAGGGTAAGGGTCAGGGTAGTGGACTTAAAGGATGGTAGTGGACTTTGGCGAGGGTTAGTGAGGTGACCTTTTTTACTTCTGCGCATGTCTGACCTTTTTTGTGACTGCGCATGCGTGAGAAATTTCCAAAAATATTTCTAAGTACAGAGTATGAAAAGTGCCTTTGACTTCAATCTTCAAATAGGTGTAGAATGGATTTGAATAGAGATATTTTCTTAAAGTTAACTGTTCCGAAAAGATGAAAAGGCGATCTAGAGCATGAAAACTTATTGGTATCAATGAAGTGTACGGCCGCACTTTCCGACCTCACTGAAGAAACGTTTGTGTGAGAGTGAAGCCTAATCCCGACATTAACCCCAACTCCGAAACTACAAAAGATAAAGACTTGCGGTTTTCATCATAGGCTTAATTCTCGCAAAGTACTGCCCCTAACGGGGTCGATTTATTAATTTCAAGCCAATCGAAGCATAGGATCATGTTGAGACTTTGAAAAGATCGACTTTGAAAAGTACCAAAAACCACAACCTGACCCCCCACCCCTCCAAAACTGTGATTTTTGAGAAGTTCGTGAAAAAACTTAATACGAAAATCTAATCGGTTAACCCCCTAGACTTACCCGTTCCAAGATAAAGTAAGGCCTTCAAAACAACGATTTTAACACATTTGGGGTTTGGGTTAGGGTTAGTGTTTGGGTTAGGGTCAGGGTTTGGGTTAGGGTTAGGGTCAGGGTTTGGGTCAGGGTTAGGGTCAGGGTTTGGGTTTGGGTTAGGGTCAGGGTTTGGGTTAGGGTCAGGGTCAGGGTCAGGGTTAGGGTTAGGGTCAGGGTTAGTGTTAGGGTAAGGGTCAGGGTAGTGGACTTAAAGGATGGTAGTGGACTTTGGCGAGGGTTAGTGAGGTGACCTTTTTTACTTCTGCGCATGTCTGACCTTTTTTGTGACTGCGCATGCGTGAGAAATTTCCAAAAATATTTCTAAGTACAGAGTATGAAAAGTGCCTTTGACTTCAATCTTCAAATAGGTGTAGAATGGATTTGAATAGAGATATTTTCTTAAAGTTAACTGTTCCGAAAAGATGAAAAGGCGATCTAGAGCATGAAAACTTATTGGTATCAATGAAGTGTACGGCCGCACTTTCCGACCTCACTGAAGAAACGTTTGTGTGAGAGTGAAGCCTAATCCCGACATTAACCCCAACTCCGAAACTACAAAAGATAAAGACTTGCGGTTTTCATCATAGGCTTAATTCTCGCAAAGTACTGCCCCTAACGGGGTCGATTTATTAATTTCAAGCCAATCGAAGCATAGGATCATGTTGAGACTTTGAAAAGATCGACTTTGAAAAGTACCAAAAACCACAACCTGACCCCCCACCCCTCCAAAACTGTGATTTTTGAGAAGTTCGTGAAAAAACTTAATACGAAAATCTAATCGGTTAACCCCCTAGACTTACCCGTTCCAAGATAAAGTAAGGCCTTCAAAACAACGATTTTAACACATTTGGGGTTTGGGTTAGGGTTAGTGTTTGGGTTAGGGTCAGGGTTTGGGTTAGGGTTAGGGTCAGGGTTTGGGTCAGGGTTAGGGTCAGGGTTTGGGTTTGGGTTAGGGTCAGGGTTTGGGTTAGGGTCAGGGTCAGGGTCAGGGTTAGGGTTAGGGTCAGGGTTAGTGTTAGGGTAAGGGTCAGGGTAGTGGACTTAAAGGATGGTAGTGGACTTTGGCGAGGGTTAGTGAGGTGACCTTTTTTACTTCTGCGCATGTCTGACCTTTTTTGTGACTGCGCATGCGTGAGAAATTTCCAAAAATATTTCTAAGTACAGAGTATGAAAAGTGCCTTTGACTTCAATCTTCAAATAGGTGTAGAATGGATTTGAATAGAGATATTTTCTTAAAGTTAACTGTTCCGAAAAGATGAAAAGGCGATCTAGAGCATGAAAACTTATTGGTATCAATGAAGTGTACGGCCGCACTTTCCGACCTCACTGAAGAAACGTTTGTGTGAGAGTGAAGCCTAATCCCGACATTAACCCCAACTCCGAAACTACAAAAGATAAAGACTTGCGCTTTTCATCATAGGCTTAATTCTCGCAAAGTACTGCCCCTAACGGGGTCGATTTATTAATTTCAAGCCAATCGAAGCATAGGATCATGTTGAGACTTTGAAAAGATCGACTTTGAAAAGTACCAAAAACCACAACCTGACCCCCCACCCCTCCAAAACTGTGATTTTTGAGAAGTTCGTGAAAAAACTTAATACGAAAATCTAATCGGTTAACCCCCTAGACTTACCCGTTCCAAGATAAAGTAAGGCCTTCAAAACAACGATTTTAACACATTTGGGGTTTGGGTTAGGGTTAGTGTTTGGGTTAGGGTCAGGGTTTGGGTTAGGGTTAGGGTCAGGGTTTGGGTCAGGGTTAGGGTCAGGGTTTGGGTTTGGGTTAGGGTCAGGGTTTGGGTTAGGGTCAGGGTCAGGGTCAGGGTTAGGGTTAGGGTCAGGGTTAGTGTTAGGGTAAGGGTCAGGGTAGTGGACTTAAAGGATGGTAGTGGACTTTGGCGAGGGTTAGTGAGGTGACCTTTTTTACTTCTGCGCATGTCTGACCTTTTTTGTGACTGCGCATGCGTGAGAAATTTCCAAAAATATTTCTAAGTACAGAGTATGAAAAGTGCCTTTGACTTCAATCTTCAAATAGGTGTAGAATGGATTTGAATAGAGATATTTTCTTAAAGTTAACTGTTCCGAAAAGATGAAAAGGCGATCTAGAGCATGAAAACTTATTGGTATCAATGAAGTGTACGGCCGCACTTTCCGACCTCACTGAAGAAACGTTTGTGTGAGAGTGAAGCCTAATCCCGACATTAACCCCAACTCCGAAACTACAAAAGATAAAGACTTGCGGTTTTCATCATAGGCTTAATTCTCGCAAAGTACTGCCCCTAACGGGGTCGATTTATTAATTTCAAGCCAATCGAAGCATAGGATCATGTTGAGACTTTGAAAAGATCGACTTTGAAAAGTACCAAAAACCACAACCTGACCCCCCACCCCTCCAAAACTGTGATTTTTGAGAAGTTCGTGAAAAAACTTAATACGAAAATCTAATCGGTTAACCCCCTAGACTTACCCGTTCCAAGATAAAGTAAGGCCTTCAAAACAACGATTTTAACACATTTGGGGTTTGGGTTAGGGTTAGTGTTTGGGTTAGGGTCAGGGTTTGGGTTAGGGTTAGGGTCAGGGTTTGGGTCAGGGTTAGGGTCAGGGTTTGGGTTTGGGTTAGGGTCAGGGTTTGGGTTAGGGTCAGGGTCAGGGTCAGGGTTAGGGTTAGGGTCAGGGTTAGTGTTAGGGTAAGGGTCAGGGTAGTGGACTTAAAGGATGGTAGTGGACTTTGGCGAGGGTTAGTGAGGTGACCTTTTTTACTTCTGCGCATGTCTGACCTTTTTTGTGACTGCGCATGCGTGAGAAATTTCCAAAAATATTTCTAAGTACAGAGTATGAAAAGTGCCTTTGACTTCAATCTTCAAATAGGTGTAGAATGGATTTGAATAGAGATATTTTCTTAAAGTTAACTGTTCCGAAAAGATGAAAAGGCGATCTAGAGCATGAAAACTTATTGGTATCAATGAAGTGTACGGCCGCACTTTCCGACCTCACTGAAGAAACGTTTGTGTGAGAGTGAAGCCTAATCCCGACATTAACCCCAACTCCGAAACTACAAAAGATAAAGACTTGCGGTTTTCATCATAGGCTTAATTCTCGCAAAGTACTGCCCCTAACGGGGTCGATTTATTAATTTCAAGCCAATCGAAGCATAGGATCATGTTGAGACTTTGAAAAGATCGACTTTGAAAAGTACCAAAAACCACAACCTGACCCCCCACCCCTCCAAAACTGTGATTTTTGAGAAGTTCGTGAAAAAACTTAATACGAAAATCTAATCGGTTAACCCCCTAGACTTACCCGTTCCAAGATAAAGTAAGGCCTTCAAAACAACGATTTTAACACATTTGGGGTTTGGGTTAGGGTTAGTGTTTGGGTTAGGGTCAGGGTTTGGGTTAGGGTTAGGGTCAGGGTTTGGGTCAGGGTTAGGGTCAGGGTTTGGGTTTGGGTTAGGGTCAGGGTTTGGGTTAGGGTCAGGGTCAGGGTCAGGGTTAGGGTTAGGGTCAGGGTTAGTGTTAGGGTAAGGGTCAGGGTAGTGGACTTAAAGGATGGTAGTGGACTTTGGCGAGGGTTAGTGAGGTGACCTTTTTTACTTCTGCGCATGTCTGACCTTTTTTGTGACTGCGCATGCGTGAGAAATTTCCAAAAATATTTCTAAGTACAGAGTATGAAAAGTGCCTTTGACTTCAATCTTCAAATAGGTGTAGAATGGATTTGAATAGAGATATTTTCTTAAAGTTAACTGTTCCGAAAAGATGAAAAGGCGATCTAGAGCATGAAAACTTATTGGTATCAATGAAGTGTACGGCCGCACTTTCCGACCTCACTGAAGAAACGTTTGTGTGAGAGTGAAGCCTAATCCCGACATTAACCCCAACTCCGAAACTACAAAAGATAAAGACTTGCGGTTTTCATCATAGGCTTAATTCTCGCAAAGTACTGCCCCTAACGGGGTCGATTTATTAATTTCAAGCCAATCGAAGCATAGGATCATGTTGAGACTTTGAAAAGATCGACTTTGAAAAGTACCAAAAACCACAACCTGACCCCCCACCCCTCCAAAACTGTGATTTTTGAGAAGTTCGTGAAAAAACTTAATACGAAAATCTAATCGGTTAACCCCCTAGACTTACCCGTTCCAAGATAAAGTAAGGCCTTCAAAACAACGATTTTAACACATTTGGGGTTTGGGTTAGGGTTAGTGTTTGGGTTAGGGTCAGGGTTTGGGTTAGGGTTAGGGTCAGGGTTTGGGTCAGGGTTAGGGTCAGGGTTTGGGTTTGGGTTAGGGTCAGGGTTTGGGTTAGGGTCAGGGTCAGGGTCAGGGTTAGGGTTAGGGTCAGGGTTAGTGTTAGGGTAAGGGTCAGGGTAGTGGACTTAAAGGATGGTAGTGGACTTTGGCGAGGGTTAGTGAGGTGACCTTTTTTACTTCTGCGCATGTCTGACCTTTTTTGTGACTGCGCATGCGTGAGAAATTTCCAAAAATATTTCTAAGTACAGAGTATGAAAAGTGCCTTTGACTTCAATCTTCAAATAGGTGTAGAATGGATTTGAATAGAGATATTTTCTTAAAGTTAACTGTTCCGAAAAGATGAAAAGGCGATCTAGAGCATGAAAACTTATTGGTATCAATGAAGTGTACGGCCGCACTTTCCGACCTCACTGAAGAAACGTTTGTGTGAGAGTGAAGCCTAATCCC
This sequence comes from Mytilus californianus, assembly GCF_021869535.1. Classification (NCBI taxonomy): domain Eukaryota; kingdom Metazoa; phylum Mollusca; class Bivalvia; order Mytilida; family Mytilidae; genus Mytilus; species Mytilus californianus. Next base: position 4,667 of record NW_026262611.1, on the reverse strand, counting down.
GACATTAACCCCAACTCCGAAACTACAAAAGATAAAGACTTGCGGTTTTCATCATAGGCTTAATTCTCGCAAAGTACTGCCCCTAACGGGGTCGATTTATTAATTTCAAGCCAATCGAAGCATAGGATCATGTTGAGACTTTGAAAAGATCGACTTTGAAAAGTACCAAAAACCACAACCTGACCCCCCACCCCTCCAAAACTGTGATTTTTGAGAAGTTCGTGAAAAAACTTAATACGAAAATCTAATCGGTTAACCCCCTAGACTTACCCGTTCCAAGATAAAGTAAGGCCTTCAAAACAACGATTTTAACACATTTGGGGTTTGGGTTAGGGTTAGTGTTTGGGTTAGGGTCAGGGTTTGGGTTAGGGTTAGGGTCAGGGTTTGGGTCAGGGTTAGGGTCAGGGTTTGGGTTTGGGTTAGGGTCAGGGTTTGGGTTAGGGTCAGGGTCAGGGTCAGGGTTAGGGTTAGGGTCAGGGTTAGTGTTAGGGTAAGGGTCAGGGTAGTGGACTTAAAGGATGGTAGTGGACTTTGGCGAGGGTTAGTGAGGTGACCTTTTTTACTTCTGCGCATGTCTGACCTTTTTTGTGACTGCGCATGCGTGAGAAATTTCCAAAAATATTTCTAAGTACAGAGTATGAAAAGTGCCTTTGACTTCAATCTTCAAATAGGTGTAGAATGGATTTGAATAGAGATATTTTCTTAAAGTTAACTGTTCCGAAAAGATGAAAAGGCGATCTAGAGCATGAAAACTTATTGGTATCAATGAAGTGTACGGCCGCACTTTCCGACCTCACTGAAGAAACGTTTGTGTGAGAGTGAAGCCTAATCCCGACATTAACCCCAACTCCGAAACTACAAAAGATAAAGACTTGCGGTTTTCATCATAGGCTTAATTCTCGCAAAGTACTGCCCCTAACGGGGTCGATTTATTAATTTCAAGCCAATCGAAGCATAGGATCATGTTGAGACTTTGAAAAGATCGACTTTGAAAAGTACCAAAAACCACAACCTGACCCCCCACCCCTCCAAAACTGTGATTTTTGAGAAGTTCGTGAAAAAACTTAATACGAAAATCTAATCGGTTAACCCCCTAGACTTACCCGTTCCAAGATAAAGTAAGGCCTTCAAAACAACGATTTTAACACATTTGGGGTTTGGGTTAGGGTTAGTGTTTGGGTTAGGGTCAGGGTTTGGGTTAGGGTTAGGGTCAGGGTTTGGGTCAGGGTTAGGGTCAGGGTTTGGGTTTGGGTTAGGGTCAGGGTTTGGGTTAGGGTCAGGGTCAGGGTCAGGGTTAGGGTTAGGGTCAGGGTTAGTGTTAGGGTAAGGGTCAGGGTAGTGGACTTAAAGGATGGTAGTGGACTTTGGCGAGGGTTAGTGAGGTGACCTTTTTTACTTCTGCGCATGTCTGACCTTTTTTGTGACTGCGCATGCGTGAGAAATTTCCAAAAATATTTCTAAGTACAGAGTATGAAAAGTGCCTTTGACTTCAATCTTCAAATAGGTGTAGAATGGATTTGAATAGAGATATTTTCTTAAAGTTAACTGTTCCGAAAAGATGAAAAGGCGATCTAGAGCATGAAAACTTATTGGTATCAATGAAGTGTACGGCCGCACTTTCCGACCTCACTGAAGAAACGTTTGTGTGAGAGTGAAGCCTAATCCCGACATTAACCCCAACTCCGAAACTACAAAAGATAAAGACTTGCGGTTTTCATCATAGGCTTAATTCTCGCAAAGTACTGCCCCTAACGGGGTCGATTTATTAATTTCAAGCCAATCGAAGCATAGGATCATGTTGAGACTTTGAAAAGATCGACTTTGAAAAGTACCAAAAACCACAACCTGACCCCCCACCCCTCCAAAACTGTGATTTTTGAGAAGTTCGTGAAAAAACTTAATACGAAAATCTAATCGGTTAACCCCCTAGACTTACCCGTTCCAAGATAAAGTAAGGCCTTCAAAACAACGATTTTAACACATTTGGGGTTTGGGTTAGGGTTAGTGTTTGGGTTAGGGTCAGGGTTTGGGTTAGGGTTAGGGTCAGGGTTTGGGTCAGGGTTAGGGTCAGGGTTTGGGTTTGGGTTAGGGTCAGGGTTTGGGTTAGGGTCAGGGTCAGGGTCAGGGTTAGGGTTAGGGTCAGGGTTAGTGTTAGGGTAAGGGTCAGGGTAGTGGACTTAAAGGATGGTAGTGGACTTTGGCGAGGGTTAGTGAGGTGACCTTTTTTACTTCTGCGCATGTCTGACCTTTTTTGTGACTGCGCATGCGTGAGAAATTTCCAAAAATATTTCTAAGTACAGAGTATGAAAAGTGCCTTTGACTTCAATCTTCAAATAGGTGTAGAATGGATTTGAATAGAGATATTTTCTTAAAGTTAACTGTTCCGAAAAGATGAAAAGGCGATCTAGAGCATGAAAACTTATTGGTATCAATGAAGTGTACGGCCGCACTTTCCGACCTCACTGAAGAAACGTTTGTGTGAGAGTGAAGCCTAATCCCGACATTAACCCCAACTCCGAAACTACAAAAGATAAAGACTTGCGGTTTTCATCATAGGCTTAATTCTCGCAAAGTACTGCCCCTAACGGGGTCGATTTATTAATTTCAAGCCAATCGAAGCATAGGATCATGTTGAGACTTTGAAAAGATCGACTTTGAAAAGTACCAAAAACCACAACCTGACCCCCCACCCCTCCAAAACTGTGATTTTTGAGAAGTTCGTGAAAAAACTTAATACGAAAATCTAATCGGTTAACCCCCTAGACTTACCCGTTCCAAGATAAAGTAAGGCCTTCAAAACAACGATTTTAACACATTTGGGGTTTGGGTTAGGGTTAGTGTTTGGGTTAGGGTCAGGGTTTGGGTTAGGGTTAGGGTCAGGGTTTGGGTCAGGGTTAGGGTCAGGGTTTGGGTTTGGGTTAGGGTCAGGGTTTGGGTTAGGGTCAGGGTCAGGGTCAGGGTTAGGGTTAGGGTCAGGGTTAGTGTTAGGGTAAGGGTCAGGGTAGTGGACTTAAAGGATGGTAGTGGACTTTGGCGAGGGTTAGTGAGGTGACCTTTTTTACTTCTGCGCATGTCTGACCTTTTTTGTGACTGCGCATGCGTGAGAAATTTCCAAAAATATTTCTAAGTACAGAGTATGAAAAGTGCCTTTGACTTCAATCTTCAAATAGGTGTAGAATGGATTTGAATAGAGATATTTTCTTAAAGTTAACTGTTCCGAAAAGATGAAAAGGCGATCTAGAGCATGAAAACTTATTGGTATCAATGAAGTGTACGGCCGCACTTTCCGACCTCACTGAAGAAACGTTTGTGTGAGAGTGAAGCCTAATCCCGACATTAACCCCAACTCCGAAACTACAAAAGATAAAGACTTGCGGTTTTCATCATAGGCTTAATTCTCGCAAAGTACTGCCCCTAACGGGGTCGATTTATTAATTTCAAGCCAATCGAAGCATAGGATCATGTTGAGACTTTGAAAAGATCGACTTTGAAAAGTACCAAAAACCACAACCTGACCCCCCACCCCTCCAAAACTGTGATTTTTGAGAAGTTCGTGAAAAAACTTAATACGAAAATCTAATCGGTTAACCCCCTAGACTTACCCGTTCCAAGATAAAGTAAGGCCTTCAAAACAACGATTTTAACACATTTGGGGTTTGGGTTAGGGTTAGTGTTTGGGTTAGGGTCAGGGTTTGGGTTAGGGTTAGGGTCAGGGTTTGGGTCAGGGTTAGGGTCAGGGTTTGGGTTTGGGTTAGGGTCAGGGTTTGGGTTAGGGTCAGGGTCAGGGTCAGGGTTAGGGTTAGGGTCAGGGTTAGTGTTAGGGTAAGGGTCAGGGTAGTGGACTTAAAGGATGGTAGTGGACTTTGGCGAGGGTTAGTGAGGTGACCTTTTTTACTTCTGCGCATGTCTGACCTTTTTTGTGACTGCGCATGCGTGAGAAATTTCCAAAAATATTTCTAAGTACAGAGTATGAAAAGTGCCTTTGACTTCAATCTTCAAATAGGTGTAGAATGGATTTGAATAGAGATATTTTCTTAAAGTTAACTGTTCCGAAAAGATGAAAAGGCGATCTAGAGCATGAAAACTTATTGGTATCAATGAAGTGTACGGCCGCACTTTCCGACCTCACTGAAGAAACGTTTGTGTGAGAGTGAAGCCTAATCCCGACATTAACCCCAACTCCGAAACTACAAAAGATAAAGACTTGCGGTTTTCATCATAGGCTTAATTCTCGCAAAGTACTGCCCCTAACGGGGTCGATTTATTAATTTCAAGCCAATCGAAGCATAGGATCATGTTGAGACTTTGAAAAGATCGACTTTGAAAAGTACCAAAAACCACAACCTGACCCCCCACCCCTCCAAAACTGTGATTTTTGAGAAGTTCGTGAAAAAACTTAATACGAAAATCTAATCGGTTAACCCCCTAGACTTACCCGTTCCAAGATAAAGTAAGGCCTTCAAAACAACGATTTTAACACATTTGGGGTTTGGGTTAGGGTTAGTGTTTGGGTTAGGGTCAGGGTTTGGGTTAGGGTTAGGGTCAGGGTTTGGGTCAGGGTTAGGGTCAGGGTTTGGGTTTGGGTTAGGGTCAGGGTTTGGGTTAGGGTCAGGGTCAGGGTCAGGGTTAGGGTTAGGGTCAGGGTTAGTGTTAGGGTAAGGGTCAGG
>NW_026262610.1:0-49303 GCF_021869535.1 Mytilus californianus | reverse complement strand
CTAACCCTACCCTATAACCTAACCCAACACCCTAACCCTAACCCTAACCCTACCCTACCCAAACCCTAAACCCTAACCCTAACCCTAACCCTAACCCTAACCCTAACCCTAACCCTAACCCTAACCCTAACCCTAACCCTAACCCTAACCCTAACCCTAACCCTAACCCTAACCCTAACCCTAACCCTAACCCTAACCCTAACCCTAACCCTAACCCTAACCCTAACCCTAACCCTAACCCTAACCCTAACCCTAACCCTAACCCTAACCCTAACCCTAACCCTAACCCTAACCCTAACCCTAACCCTAACCCTAACCCTAACCCTAACCCTAACCCTAACCCTAACCCTAACCCTAACCCTAACCCTAACCCTAACCCTAACCCTAACCCTAACCCTAACCCTAACCCTAACCCTAACCCTAACCCTAACCCTAACCCTAACCCTAACCCTAACCCTAACCCTAACCCTAACCCTAACCCTAACCCTAACCCTAACCCTAACCCTAACCCTAACCCTAACCCTAACCCTAACCCTACCCTAACCCTAACCCCTAACCCTAACCCTAACCCTAACCCTAACCCTAACCCTAACCCTAACCCTAACCCTAACCCTAACCCTAACCCTAACCCTAACCCTAACCCTAACCCTAACCCTACCCTAACCCTAACCCTAACCCTAACCCTAACCCTAACCCTAACCCTAACCCTAACCCTAACCCTAACCCTAACCCTAACCCTAACCCTAACCCTAACCCTAACCCTAACCCTAACCCTAACCCTAACCCCTAACCCTAACCCTAACCCTAACCCTAACCCTAACCCTAACCCTAACCCTAACCCTAACCCTAACCCTAACCCTAACCCTAACCCTAACCCTAACCCTAACCCTAACCCTAACCCTAACCCTAACCCTAACCCTAACCCTAACCCTAACCCTAACCCTAACCCTAACCCTAACCCTAACCCTAACCCTAACCCTAACCCTAACCCTAACCCTAACCCTAACCCTAACCCTAACCCTAACCCTAACCCTAACCCTAAACCCTAACCCTAACCCTAACCCTAACCCTAACCCTAACCCTAACCCTAACCCTAACCCTAAACCCTAACCCTAACCCTAACCCTAACCCTAACCCTAACCCTAACCCTAACCCTAACCCTAACCCTAACCCTAACCCTAACCCTAACCCTAACCCTAACCCTAACCCTAACCCTAACCCTAACCCTAACCCTAACCCTAACCCTAACCCTAACCCTAACCCTAACCCTAACCCTAACCCTAACCCTAACCCTAACCCTAACCCTAACCCTAACCCTAACCCTAACCCTAACCTAACCCTAACCCTAACCCTAACCCTAACCCTAACCCTAACCCTAACCCTAACCCTAACCCTAACCCTAACCCTAACCCTAACCCTAACCCTAACCCTAACCCTAACCCTAACCCTAACCCTAACCCTAACCCTAACCCTAACCCTAACCCTAACCCTAACCCTAACCCTAACCCTAACCCTAACCCTAACCCTAACCCTAACCCTAACCCTAACCCTAACCCTAACCCTAACCCTAACCCTAACCCTAACCCTAACCCTAACCCTAACCCTAACCCTAACCCTAACCCTAACCCTAACCCTAACCCTAACCCTAACCCTAACCCTAACCCTAACCCTAACCCTAACCCTAACCCTAACCCTAACCCTAACCCTAACCCTAACCCTAACCCTAACCCTAACCCTAACCCTAACCCTAACCCTAACCCTAACCCTAACCCTAACCCTAACCCTAACCCTAACCCTAACCCTAACCCTAACCCTAACCCTAACCCTAACCCTAACCCTAACCCTAACCCTAACCCTAACCCTAACCCTAACCCTAACCCTAACCCTAACCCTAACCCTAACCCTAACCCTAACCCTAACCCTAACCCTAACCCTAACCCTAACCCTAACCCTAACCCTAACCCTAACCCTAACCCTAACCCTAACCCTAACCCTAACCCTAACCCTAACCCTAACCCTAACCCTAACCCTAACCCTAACCCTAACCCTAACCCTAACCCTAACCCTAACCCTAACCCTAACCCTAACCCTAACCCTAACCCTAACCCTAACCCTAACCCTAACCCTAACCCTAACCCTAACCCTAACCCTAACCCTAACCCTAACCCTAACCCTAACCCTAACCCTAACCCTAACCCTAACCCTAACCCTAACCCTAACCCTAACCCTAACCCTAACCCTAACCCTAACCCTAACCCTAACCCTAACCCTAACCCTAACCCTAACCCTAACCCTAACCCTAACCCTAACCCTAACCCTAACCCTAACCCTAACCCTAACCCTAACCCTAACCCTAACCCTAACCCTAACCCTAACCCTAACCCTAACCCTAACCCTAACCCTAACCCTAACCCTAACCCTAACCCTAACCCTAACCCTAACCCTAACCCTAACCCTAACCCTAACCCTAACCCTAACCCTAACCCTAACCCTAACCCTAACCCTAACCCTAACCCTAACCCTAACCCTAACCCTAACCCTAACCCTAACCCTAACCCTAACCCTAACCCTAACCCTAACCCTAACCCTAACCCTAACCCTAACCCTAACCCTAACCCTAACCCTAACCCTAACCCTAACCCTAACCCTAACCCTAACCCTAACCCTAACCCTAACCCTAACCCTAACCCTAACCCTAACCCTAACCCTAACCCTAACCCTAACCCTAACCCTAACCCTAACCCTAACCCTAACCCTAACCCTAACCCTAACCCTAACCCTAACCCTAACCCTAACCCTAACCCTAACCCTAACCCTAACCCTAACCCTAACCCTAACCCTAACCCTAACCCTAACCCTAACCCTAACCCTAACCCTAACCCTAACCCTAACCCTAACCCTAACCCTAACCCTAACCCTAACCCTAACCCTAACCCTAACCCTAACCCTAACCCTAACCCTAACCCTAACCCTAACCCTAACCCTAACCCTAACCCTAACCCTAACCCTAACCCTAACCCTAACCCTAACCCTAACCCTAACCCTAACCCTAACCCTAACCCTAACCCTAACCCTAACCCTAACCCTAACCCTAACCCTAACCCTAACCCTAACCCTAACCCTAACCCTAACCCTAACCCTAACCCTAACCCTAACCCTAACCCTAACCCTAACCCTAACCCTAACCCTAACCCTAACCCTAACCCTAACCCTAACCCTAACCCTAACCCTAACCCTAACCCTAACCCTAACCCTAACCCTAACCCTAACCCTAACCCTAACCCTAACCCTAACCCTAACCCTAACCCTAACCCTAACCCTAACCCTAACCCTAACCCTAACCCTAACCCTAACCCTAACCCTAACCCTAACCCTAACCCTAACCCTAACCCTAACCCTAACCCTAACCCTAACCCTAACCCTAACCCTAACCCTAACCCTAACCCTAACCCTAACCCTAACCCTAACCCTAACCCTAACCCTAACCCTAACCCTAACCCTAACCCTAACCCTAACCCTAACCCTAACCCTAACCCTAACCCTAACCCTAACCCTAACCCTAACCCTAACCCTAACCCTAACCCTAACCCTAACCCTAACCCTAACCCTAACCCTAACCCTAACCCTAACCCTAACCCTAACCCTAACCCTAACCCTAACCCTAACCCTAACCCTAACCCTAACCCTAACCCTAACCCTAACCCTAACCCTAACCCTAACCCTAACCCTAACCCTAACCCTAACCCTAACCCTAACCCTAACCCTAACCCTAACCCTAACCCTAACCCTAACCCTAACCCTAACCCTAACCCTAACCCTAACCCTAACCCTAACCCTAACCCTAACCCTAACCCTAACCCTAACCCTAACCCTAACCCTAACCCTAACCCTAACCCTAACCCTAACCCTAACCCTAACCCTAACCCTAACCCTAACCCTAACCCTAACCCTAACCCTAACCCTAACCCTAACCCTAACCCTAACCCTAACCCTAACCCTAACCCTAACCCTAACCCTAACCCTAACCCTAACCCTAACCCTAACCCTAACCCTAACCCTAACCCTAACCCTAACCCTAACCCTAACCCTAACCCTAACCCTAACCCTAACCCTAACCCTAACCCTAACCCTAACCCTAACCCTAACCCTAACCCTAACCCTAACCCTAACCCTAACCCTAACCCTAACCCTAACCCTAACCCTAACCCTAACCCTAACCCTAACCCTAACCCTAACCCTAACCCTAACCCTAACCCTAACCCTAACCCTAACCCTAACCCTAACCCTAACCCTAACCCTAACCCTAACCCTAACCCTAACCCTAACCCTAACCCTAACCCTAACCCTAACCCTAACCCTAACCCTAACCCTAACCCTAACCCTAACCCTAACCCTAACCCTAACCCTAACCCTAACCCTAACCCTAACCCTAACCCTAACCCTAACCCTAACCCTAACCCTAACCCTAACCCTAACCCTAACCCTAACCCTAACCCTAACCCTAACCCTAACCCTAACCCTAACCCTAACCCTAACCCTAACCCTAACCCTAACCCTAACCCTAACCCTAACCCTAACCCTAACCCTAACCCTAACCCTAACCCTAACCCTAACCCTAACCCTAACCCTAACCCTAACCCTAACCCTAACCCTAACCCTAACCCTAACCCTAACCCTAACCCTAACCCTAACCCTAACCCTAACCCTAACCCTAACCCTAACCCTAACCCTAACCCTAACCCTAACCCTAACCCTAACCCTAACCCTAACCCTAACCCTAACCCTAACCCTAACCCTAACCCTAACCCTAACCCTAACCCTAACCCTAACCCTAACCCTAACCCTAACCCTAACCCTAACCCTAACCCTAACCCTAACCCTAACCCTAACCCTAACCCTAACCCTAACCCTAACCCTAACCCTAACCCTAACCCTAACCCTAACCCTAACCCTAACCCTAACCCTAACCCTAACCCTAACCCTAACCCTAACCCTAACCCTAACCCTAACCCTAACCCTAACCCTAACCCTAACCCTAACCCTAACCCTAACCCTAACCCTAACCCTAACCCTAACCCTAACCCTAACCCTAACCCTAACCCTAACCCTAACCCTAACCCTAACCCTAACCCTAACCCTAACCCTAACCCTAACCCTAACCCTAACCCTAACCCTAACCCTAACCCTAACCCTAACCCTAACCCTAACCCTAACCCTAACCCTAACCCTAACCCTAACCCTAACCCTAACCCTAACCCTAACCCTAACCCTAACCCTAACCCTAACCCTAACCCTAACCCTAACCCTAACCCTAACCCTAACCCTAACCCTAACCCTAACCCTAACCCTAACCCTAACCCTAACCCTAACCCTAACCCTAACCCTAACCCTAACCCTAACCCTAACCCTAACCCTAACCCTAACCCTAACCCTAACCCTAACCCTAACCCTAACCCTAACCCTAACCCTAACCCTAACCCTAACCCTAACCCTAACCCTAACCCTAACCCTAACCCTAACCCTAACCCTAACCCTAACCCTAACCCTAACCCTAACCCTAACCCTAACCCTAACCCTAACCCTAACCCTAACCCTAACCCTAACCCTAACCCTAACCCTAACCCTAACCCTAACCCTAACCCTAACCCTAACCCTAACCCTAACCCTAACCCTAACCCTAACCCTAACCCTAACCCTAACCCTAACCCTAACCCTAACCCTAACCCTAACCCTAACCCTAACCCTAACCCTAACCCTAACCCTAACCCTAACCCTAACCCTAACCCTAACCCTAACCCTAACCCTAACCCTAACCCTAACCCTAACCCTAACCCTAACCCTAACCCTAACCCTAACCCTAACCCTAACCCTAACCCTAACCCTAACCCTAACCCTAACCCTAACCCTAACCCTAACCCTAACCCTAACCCTAACCCTAACCCTAACCCTAACCCTAACCCTAACCCTAACCCTAACCCTAACCCTAACCCTAACCCTAACCCTAACCCTAACCCTAACCCTAACCCTAACCCTAACCCTAACCCTAACCCTAACCCTAACCCTAACCCTAACCCTAACCCTAACCCTAACCCTAACCCTAACCCTAACCCTAACCCTAACCCTAACCCTAACCCTAACCCTAACCCTAACCCTAACCCTAACCCTAACCCTAACCCTAACCCTAACCCTAACCCTAACCCTAACCCTAACCCTAACCCTAACCCTAACCCTAACCCTAACCCTAACCCTAACCCTAACCCTAACCCTAACCCTAACCCTAACCCTAACCCTAACCCTAACCCTAACCCTAACCCTAACCCTAACCCTAACCCTAACCCTAACCCTAACCCTAACCCTAACCCTAACCCTAACCCTAACCCTAACCCTAACCCTAACCCTAACCCTAACCCTAACCCTAACCCTAACCCTAACCCTAACCCTAACCCTAACCCTAACCCTAACCCTAACCCTAACCCTAACCCTAACCCTAACCCTAACCCTAACCCTAACCCTAACCCTAACCCTAACCCTAACCCTAACCCTAACCCTAACCCTAACCCTAACCCTAACCCTAACCCTAACCCTAACCCTAACCCTAACCCTAACCCTAACCCTAACCCTAACCCTAACCCTAACCCTAACCCTAACCCTAACCCTAACCCTAACCCTAACCCTAACCCTAACCCTAACCCTAACCCTAACCCTAACCCTAACCCTAACCCTAACCCTAACCCTAACCCTAACCCTAACCCTAACCCTAACCCTAACCCTAACCCTAACCCTAACCCTAACCCTAACCCTAACCCTAACCCTAACCCTAACCCTAACCCTAACCCTAACCCTAACCCTAACCCTAACCCTAACCCTAACCCTAACCCTAACCCTAACCCTAACCCTAACCCTAACCCTAACCCTAACCCTAACCCTAACCCTAACCCTAACCCTAACCCTAACCCTAACCCTAACCCTAACCCTAACCCTAACCCTAACCCTAACCCTAACCCTAACCCTAACCCTAACCCTAACCCTAACCCTAACCCTAACCCTAACCCTAACCCTAACCCTAACCCTAACCCTAACCCTAACCCTAACCCTAACCCTAACCCTAACCCTAACCCTAACCCTAACCCTAACCCTAACCCTAACCCTAACCCTAACCCTAACCCTAACCCTAACCCTAACCCTAACCCTAACCCTAACCCTAACCCTAACCCTAACCCTAACCCTAACCCTAACCCTAACCCTAACCCTAACCCTAACCCTAACCCTAACCCTAACCCTAACCCTAACCCTAACCCTAACCCTAACCCTAACCCTAACCCTAACCCTAACCCTAACCCTAACCCTAACCCTAACCCTAACCCTAACCCTAACCCTAACCCTAACCCTAACCCTAACCCTAACCCTAACCCTAACCCTAACCCTAACCCTAACCCTAACCCTAACCCTAACCCTAACCCTAACCCTAACCCTAACCCTAACCCTAACCCTAACCCTAACCCTAACCCTAACCCTAACCCTAACCCTAACCCTAACCCTAACCCTAACCCTAACCCTAACCCTAACCCTAACCCTAACCCTAACCCTAACCCTAACCCTAACCCTAACCCTAACCCTAACCCTAACCCTAACCCTAACCCTAACCCTAACCCTAACCCTAACCCTAACCCTAACCCTAACCCTAACCCTAACCCTAACCCTAACCCTAACCCTAACCCTAACCCTAACCCTAACCCTAACCCTAACCCTAACCCTAACCCTAACCCTAACCCTAACCCTAACCCTAACCCTAACCCTAACCCTAACCCTAACCCTAACCCTAACCCTAACCCTAACCCTAACCCTAACCCTAACCCTAACCCTAACCCTAACCCTAACCCTAACCCTAACCCTAACCCTAACCCTAACCCTAACCCTAACCCTAACCCTAACCCTAACCCTAACCCTAACCCTAACCCTAACCCTAACCCTAACCCTAACCCTAACCCTAACCCTAACCCTAACCCTAACCCTAACCCTAACCCTAACCCTAACCCTAACCCTAACCCTAACCCTAACCCTAACCCTAACCCTAACCCTAACCCTAACCCTAACCCTAACCCTAACCCTAACCCTAACCCTAACCCTAACCCTAACCCTAACCCTAACCCTAACCCTAACCCTAACCCTAACCCTAACCCTAACCCTAACCCTAACCCTAACCCTAACCCTAACCCTAACCCTAACCCTAACCCTAACCCTAACCCTAACCCTAACCCTAACCCTAACCCTAACCCTAACCCTAACCCTAACCCTAACCCTAACCCTAACCCTAACCCTAACCCTAACCCTAACCCTAACCCTAACCCTAACCCTAACCCTAACCCTAACCCTAACCCTAACCCTAACCCTAACCCTAACCCTAACCCTAACCCTAACCCTAACCCTAACCCTAACCCTAACCCTAACCCTAACCCTAACCCTAACCCTAACCCTAACCCTAACCCTAACCCTAACCCTAACCCTAACCCTAACCCTAACCCTAACCCTAACCCTAACCCTAACCCTAACCCTAACCCTAACCCTAACCCTAACCCTAACCCTAACCCTAACCCTAACCCTAACCCTAACCCTAACCCTAACCCTAACCCTAACCCTAACCCTAACCCTAACCCTAACCCTAACCCTAACCCTAACCCTAACCCTAACCCTAACCCTAACCCTAACCCTAACCCTAACCCTAACCCTAACCCTAACCCTAACCCTAACCCTAACCCTAACCCTAACCCTAACCCTAACCCTAACCCTAACCCTAACCCTAACCCTAACCCTAACCCTAACCCTAACCCTAACCCTAACCCTAACCCTAACCCTAACCCTAACCCTAACCCTAACCCTAACCCTAACCCTAACCCTAACCCTAACCCTAACCCTAACCCTAACCCTAACCCTAACCCTAACCCTAACCCTAACCCTAACCCTAACCCTAACCCTAACCCTAACCCTAACCCTAACCCTAACCCTAACCCTAACCCTAACCCTAACCCTAACCCTAACCCTAACCCTAACCCTAACCCTAACCCTAACCCTAACCCTAACCCTAACCCTAACCCTAACCCTAACCCTAACCCTAACCCTAACCCTAACCCTAACCCTAACCCTAACCCTAACCCTAACCCTAACCCTAACCCTAACCCTAACCCTAACCCTAACCCTAACCCTAACCCTAACCCTAACCCTAACCCTAACCCTAACCCTAACCCTAACCCTAACCCTAACCCTAACCCTAACCCTAACCCTAACCCTAACCCTAACCCTAACCCTAACCCTAACCCTAACCCTAACCCTAACCCTAACCCTAACCCTAACCCTAACCCTAACCCTAACCCTAACCCTAACCCTAACCCTAACCCTAACCCTAACCCTAACCCTAACCCTAACCCTAACCCTAACCCTAACCCTAACCCTAACCCTAACCCTAACCCTAACCCTAACCCTAACCCTAACCCTAACCCTAACCCTAACCCTAACCCTAACCCTAACCCTAACCCTAACCCTAACCCTAACCCTAACCCTAACCCTAACCCTAACCCTAACCCTAACCCTAACCCTAACCCTAACCCTAACCCTAACCCTAACCCTAACCCTAACCCTAACCCTAACCCTAACCCTAACCCTAACCCTAACCCTAACCCTAACCCTAACCCTAACCCTAACCCTAACCCTAACCCTAACCCTAACCCTAACCCTAACCCTAACCCTAACCCTAACCCTAACCCTAACCCTAACCCTAACCCTAACCCTAACCCTAACCCTAACCCTAACCCTAACCCTAACCCTAACCCTAACCCTAACCCTAACCCTAACCCTAACCCTAACCCTAACCCTAACCCTAACCCTAACCCTAACCCTAACCCTAACCCTAACCCTAACCCTAACCCTAACCCTAACCCTAACCCTAACCCTAACCCTAACCCTAACCCTAACCCTAACCCTAACCCTAACCCTAACCCTAACCCTAACCCTAACCCTAACCCTAACCCTAACCCTAACCCTAACCCTAACCCTAACCCTAACCCTAACCCTAACCCTAACCCTAACCCTAACCCTAACCCTAACCCTAACCCTAACCCTAACCCTAACCCTAACCCTAACCCTAACCCTAACCCTAACCCTAACCCTAACCCTAACCCTAACCCTAACCCTAACCCTAACCCTAACCCTAACCCTAACCCTAACCCTAACCCTAACCCTAACCCTAACCCTAACCCTAACCCTAACCCTAACCCTAACCCTAACCCTAACCCTAACCCTAACCCTAACCCTAACCCTAACCCTAACCCTAACCCTAACCCTAACCCTAACCCTAACCCTAACCCTAACCCTAACCCTAACCCTAACCCTAACCCTAACCCTAACCCTAACCCTAACCCTAACCCTAACCCTAACCCTAACCCTAACCCTAACCCTAACCCTAACCCTAACCCTAACCCTAACCCTAACCCTAACCCTAACCCTAACCCTAACCCTAACCCTAACCCTAACCCTAACCCTAACCCTAACCCTAACCCTAACCCTAACCCTAACCCTAACCCTAACCCTAACCCTAACCCTAACCCTAACCCTAACCCTAACCCTAACCCTAACCCTAACCCTAACCCTAACCCTAACCCTAACCCTAACCCTAACCCTAACCCTAACCCTAACCCTAACCCTAACCCTAACCCTAACCCTAACCCTAACCCTAACCCTAACCCTAACCCTAACCCTAACCCTAACCCTAACCCTAACCCTAACCCTAACCCTAACCCTAACCCTAACCCTAACCCTAACCCTAACCCTAAACCCTAAACCCTAACCCTAACCCTAACCCTAACCCTAACCCTAACCCTAACCCTAACCCTAACCCTAACCCTAACCCTAACCCTAACCCTAACCCTAACCTAACCCTAACCCTAACCCTAACCCTAACCCTAACCCTAACCCTAACCCTAACCTAACCCTAACCCTAACCCTAACCTAACCCTAACCCTAACCCTAACCCTAACCCTAACCCTAACCCTAACCCTAACCCTAACCCTAACCCTAACCCTAACTCACTAACCCTCGCCAAAGTCCACTACCATCCTTCAAGTCCACTACCCTGACCCTTACCCTAACCCTAACCCTAACCCTGACCCTAACCCAAACCCTGACCCTAACCCAAACCCAAACCCTGACCCTAACCCTGACCCAAACCCTGACCCTAACCCTGACCCTAACCCTGACCCAAACCCTGACCCTAACCCTAACCCAAACACTAATCCCAAACCAAAACCCCAAATGTGTTAAAATCGTTGTTTTGAAGGCCTTACTTTATCTTGGAACGGGTAAGTCTAGGGGGTTAACCGATTAGATTTTCGTATTAAGTTTTTTCACGAACTTCTCAAAAATCACAGTTTTGGAGGGGTGGGGGGTCAGGTTGTGGTTTTTGGTACTTTTCAAAGTCGATCTTTTCAAAGTCTCAACATGATCCTATGCTTCGATTGGCTTGAAATTAATAAATCGACCCCGTTAGGGGCAGTACTTTGCGAGAATTAAGCCTATGATGAAAACCGCAAGTCTTTATCTTTTGTAGTTTCGGAGTTGGTGTTAATGTCGGGATTAGGCTTCACTCTCACACAAACGTTTCTTCAGTGAGGTCGGAAAGTGCGGCCGTACACTTCATTGATACCAATAAGTTTTCATGCTCTAGATCGCCTTTTCATCTTTTCGGAACAGTTAACTTTAAGAAAATATCTCTATTCAAATCCATTCTACACCTGTTTGAAGATTGAAGTCAAAGGCACTTTTCATACTCTGTACTTAGAAATATTTTTGGAAATTTCTCACGCATGCGCAGTCACAAAAAAGGTCAGACATGCGCAGAAGTAAAAAAGGTCACCTCACTAACCCTCGCCAAAGTCCACTACCCTAACCCTAACCCTAACCCTAACCCTAACCCTAACCCTAACCCTAACCCTAACCCTAACCAAACCCTAACCCTAACCCTAACCCTAACCCTAACCCTAACCCTAACCCTAACCCTAACCCTAACCCTAACCCCTAACCCTAACCCTAACCCTAACCCTAACCCTAACCCTAACCCTAACCCTAACCCTAACCTAACCCTAACCCTAAACCCTAACCCTAACCCTAACCCTAACCCTAACCCTAACCCTAACCCTAACCCTAACCCTAACCCTAACCCTAACCTTACTCAATCACAGGTCATTATGTAGTTTGGTGTGTTGCTTACAAATTTCTAGGTAAAAAAAGATTGAATTTGCAGTTCGGACTATATTCAGATACCTAACCCTAATTTTTTTTATAACTTTTTCAAATCAACTAGGATTTTCATCAAACTATACAGCTATCTTAGTAATATATTGATCTTACTAAATCATAGGTCATTATGTAGTTTGGTGTATTGCTGTCAAATTTAAGGATTAAATTAATCTAGGTCCAAAAAGCTTGAATTTGCAGTTCCGACTATATTCAGATAGTACACCTTAAATCTTTTTATAACTTTTTCAAATCAACTTGGATTTTCATCAAACTATACAGCTATCTTGGTAACATATTGATCTTACTGAATCAAAGGTCATTATGTAGTTTGGTGTATTGCTGTCAAATTTAATGAAGGTCAAAAAAGCTAGGATTTGCAATTTTGGACAAAATTCAGCATTTCAGATAGTACACTCACCTTAATTTTTTTTATAACTTTTTCAAATCAACTTGGATTTTCATCAAACTATGCAGCTATATTAGTAATATATTGATCTTACTCAATCACAGGTCATTATGTAGTTTGGTGTGTTGCTTACAAATTTCTAGGTAAAAAAAGATTGAATTTGCAGTTCGGACTATATTCAGATACCTAACCCTAATTTTTTTTATAACTTTTTCAAATCAACTAGGATTTTCATCAAACTATACAGCTATCTTAGTAATATATTGATCTTACTAAATCATAGGTCATTATGTAGTTTGGTGTATTGCTGTCAAATTTAAGGATTAAATTAATCTAGGTCCAAAAAGCTTGAATTTGCAGTTCCGACTATATTCAGATAGTACACCTTAAATCTTTTTATAACTTTTTCAAATCAACTTGGATTTTCATCAAACTATACAGCTATCTTGGTAACATATTGATCTTACTGAATCAAAGGTCATTATGTAGTTTGGTGTATTGCGGTCAAATTTAATGAAGGTCAAAAAAGCTAGGATTTGCAATTTTGGACAAAATTCAGCATTTCAGATAGTACACTCACCTTAATTTTTTTTATAACTTTTTCAAATCAACTTGGATTTTCATCAAACTATGCAGCTATATTAGTAATATATTGATCTTACTCAATCACAGGTCATTATGTAGTTTGGTGTGTTGCTTACAAATTTCTAGGTAAAAAAAGATTGAATTTGCAGTTCGGACTATATTCAGATACCTAACCCTAATTTTTTTTATAACTTTTTCAAATCAACTAGGATTTTCATCAAACTATACAGCTATCTTAGTAATATATTGATCTTACTAAATCATAGGTCATTATGTAGTTTGGTGTATTGCTGTCAAATTTAAGGATTAAATTAATCTAGGTCCAAAAAGCTTGAATTTGCAGTTCCGACTATATTCAGATAGTACACCTTAAATCTTTTTATAACTTTTTCAAATCAACTTGGATTTTCATCAAACTATACAGCTATCTTGGTAACATATTGATCTTACTGAATCAAAGGTCATTATGTAGTTTGGTGTATTGCGGTCAAATTTAATGAAGGTCAAAAAAGCTAGGATTTGCAATTTTGGACAAAATTCAGCATTTCAGATAGTACACTCACCTTAATTTTTTTTATAACTTTTTCAAATCAACTTGGATTTTCATCAAACTATGCAGCTATATTAGTAATATATTGATCTTACTCAATCACAGGTCATTATGTAGTTTGGTGTGTTGCTTACAAATTTCTAGGTAAAAAAAGATTGAATTTGCAGTTCGGACTATATTCAGATACCTAACCCTAATTTTTTTTATAACTTTTTCAAATCAACTAGGATTTTCATCAAACTATACAGCTATCTTAGTAATATATTGATCTTACTAAATCATAGGTCATTATGTAGTTTGGTGTATTGCTGTCAAATTTAAGGATTAAATTAATCTAGGTCCAAAAAGCTTGAATTTGCAGTTCCGACTATATTCAGATAGTACACCTTAAATCTTTTTATAACTTTTTCAAATCAACTTGGATTTTCATCAAACTATACAGCTATCTTGGTAACATATTGATCTTACTGAATCAAAGGTCATTATGTAGTTTGGTGTATTGCTGTCAAATTTAATGAAGGTCAAAAAAGCTAGGATTTGCAATTTTGGACAAAATTCAGCATTTCAGATAGTACACTCACCTTAATTTTTTTTATAACTTTTTCAAATCAACTTGGATTTTCATCAAACTATGCAGCTATATTAGTAATATATTGATCTTACTCAATCACAGGTCATTATGTAGTTTGGTGTGTTGCTTACAAATTTCTAGGTAAAAAAAGATTGAATTTGCAGTTCGGACTATATTCAGATACCTAACCCTAATTTTTTTTATAACTTTTTCAAATCAACTAGGATTTTCATCAAACTATATAGCTATCTTAGTAATATATTGATCTTACTAAATCATAGGTCATTATGTAGTTTGGTGTATTGCTGTCAAATTTAAGGATTAAATTAATCTAGGTCCAAAAAGCTTGAATTTGCAGTTCCGACTATATTCAGATAGTACACCTTAAATCTTTTTATAACTTTTTCAAATCAACTTGGATTTTCATCAAACTATACAGCTATCTTGGTAACATATTGATCTTACTGAATCAAAGGTCATTATGTAGTTTGGTGTATTGCGGTCAAATTTAATGAAGGTCAAAAAAGCTAGGATTTGCAATTTTGGACAAAATTCAGCATTTCAGATAGTACACTCACCTTAATTTTTTTTATAACTTTTTCAAATCAACTTGGATTTTCATCAAACTATGCAGCTATATTAGTAATATATTGATCTTACTCAATCACAGGTCATTATGTAGTTTGGTGTGTTGCTTACAAATTTCTAGGTAAAAAAAGATTGAATTTGCAGTTCGGACTATATTCAGATACCTAACCCTAATTTTTTTTATAACTTTTTCAAATCAACTAGGATTTTCATCAAACTATACAGCTATCTTAGTAATATATTGATCTTACTAAATCATAGGTCATTATGTAGTTTGGTGTATTGCTGTCAAATTTAAGGATTAAATTAATCTAGGTCCAAAAAGCTTGAATTTGCAGTTCCGACTATATTCAGATAGTACACCTTAAATCTTTTTATAACTTTTTCAAATCAACTTGGATTTTCATCAAACTATACAGCTATCTTGGTAACATATTGATCTTACTGAATCAAAGGTCATTATGTAGTTTGGTGTATTGCTGTCAAATTTAATGAAGGTCAAAAAAGCTAGGATTTGCAATTTTGGACAAAATTCAGCATTTCAGATAGTACACTCACCTTAATTTTTTTTATAACTTTTTCAAATCAACTTGGATTTTCATCAAACTATGCAGCTATATTAGTAATATATTGATCTTACTCAATCACAGGTCATTATGTAGTTTGGTGTGTTGCTTACAAATTTCTAGGTAAAAAAAGATTGAATTTGCAGTTCGGACTATATTCAGATACCTAACCCTAATTTTTTTTATAACTTTTTCAAATCAACTAGGATTTTCATCAAACTATACAGCTATCTTAGTAATATATTGATCTTACTCAATCACAGGTCATTATGTAGTTTGGTGTGTTGCTTACAAATTTCTAGGTAAAAAAAGATTGAATTTGCAGTTCGGACTATATTCAGATACCTAACCCTAATTTTTTTTATAACTTTTTCAAATCAACTAGGATTTTCATCAAACTATACAGCTATCTTAGTAATATATTGATCTTACTAAATCATAGGTCATTATGTAGTTTGGTGTATTGCTGTCAAATTTAAGGATTAAATTAATCTAGGTCCAAAAAGCTTGAATTTGCAGTTCCGACTATATTCAGATAGTACACCTTAAATCTTTTTATAAGTTTTTCAAATCAACTTGGATTTTCATCAAACTATACAGCTATCTTGGTAACATATTGATCTTACTGAATCAAAGGTCATTATGTAGTTTGGTGTATTGCTGTCAAATTTAATCTAGGTCAAAAAAGGTATGATTTGCAATTTTGGACAAAATTCAGATAGTACAATTTAATTTATTTTATAACTTTTTCAAATGGACTGGGATTTTCATCAAACTGCACAGCTATCTCAATTACATATTGTTCTTACAAATTCTAAAGTAATTTGCCATTTTGGTTTATTCTGGTCAAATTGTATGTTTATTTGATAGGTGGAAACAGGTACAATTTTCGGTTCAGAGTAAATTCAGATGGTCAACCTTAAACATTTCTATAACTTTATCAAATGTATTTGGATGTTCATGCAACTTGACAGCTATCTCAATAAGATACTGTTCTTACTAACTGCAAAGCAATTTGGCATTATGTATTACTCCGATCAAATTATATATTTTAATTGATAGGTGAAAAAGGAGCTAAAATTGTCATTTCGCACTCAAATCAGATAGTCACCCTTAAAAATTTCTATAACTTTTTCAAATCAACTGGGATTTTCATCAAAGTGGACAGCTATCTTCATTAGATATTGTTCTTACAAATTATAAAGTAATTTGCCATTTGGGTTGATTACTGTTAAACAGTATGTCTTAATTGAGAAGTGAAAAGACCTAGAATTTTCACTTCAGACTAAATTCAGATAGTCGCCGTTAAAAATGTCTATAACTTTTTCAAATCAACTTGGATTTTCATAAAACTTGACACCTATCTCAATTATATACTGTTCTTACACATGACAGAGTCATTTGGCATTTGATTTGATTACTGTGAAACGGTCGGTTTTAATTGAGAAGCCAAAAAAGCTAGAATTTTAAGTGCGCACTAAATTCAGATAGTCAACCTTAAACATTTCTGTAACTTTTTCAAATCGACTGGGATGTTCATGAAAGTGGACAGCTATCTCAATTAGATATTGTTCTAACAAATTACAAATCATCCATGTCTCGATAGGCTTATAACTTTTTTTTGGTAAAAAGTGTTTTCATACTTTTTACTTTTTTTTCCACAAATGGCCTTCAAAAGTCACTTTTCTTATTTCTCAACATTTTTCATCAAGACTAACGTTTTCGAAAAGTTTACTTTATTGCGAACAAAATGATATATAGTTTGATAAGGTTATTACTATTTCTGTCAAAAGTTATTTTTAAATTTTTGAAATTTTTTTATTTTTTTTTAAGAAATAACCTTCAAAAGTCACTTTCCTTATTTCTCAACATTTTTCATCAAGACTAACGTTTTCGAAAAGTTTACTTTATTGCGAACCAAATCATCCATGCCTCGATAGGCTTATCACTTTTTTTTGGTAAAAAGTGGTTTCATACTTTTTACTTTTTTTGCCACAAATGGCCTTCAAAAGTCACTTTTCTTATTTGTCAACTTTTTTCATCAACACTAACGTTTTCGAAAAGTTTACTTTATTGCGAACAAAATCATCCACACCTGATAAGGTTGTAACTATTTTTTTGTATAAAGAGGTTTAATAAATTTTTTTTTCTCTCACAGAAATGGCCTTCAAAAGTCACTTTTCTTATTTCTAAACATTTTTCAGTGACACTGACATTTTTCAAATTCCTATTTTCTCCCAAGCAAAATGATATATGGTTTGATATGCTTATAAATACTTTCAGTAGAAACAGGTCTTCATATGTTTAAAGGTATTATTTTTTTTCAGAAATGCCTTTCAAAAGCTAGATTCCTTCATTTTCAACATATCTTAACGAATTTTCCCACAAAACCATCAGCAATTATTCACAAAGAAAGCCAGCCCACTCAATAATGATTCGTCGACTCTTACACACTTTAATTTGAGATTTTATATGTAAAACCTACAAATTTTACAATGTTTTTTAACGAAAATTGCATCTTGCAACTTTATTTAAAAACTCACTTTTGTCATTCTTTACACGTTAGAAACTACAGTAACAGACTGACCAGAACCTAATTTTAATGAAGTGAGTAGCTTTCCAAATGACAAAGATATAACAGTTTTAAACTTTTTTGAAAACACAATCTCTCTCCAAAAACTAGTCACTTATACATTTCCACATGGCTTAATCCGGGTGCTTTCATTGCAGTCCGCGTGTAGCATATAATTAACTGCGCAATGACTAATATCTTCATTCCATTCTTGACATCGGTAATAGAACATGCCACCCAAGCTAAAGGTAAGCACATCTTAATTGAAATGTTTTTCTGCATGTTGTTAATTTTTAGTCGAATGGTTTTAAAAGTGGTTTTTAAATTTTTGAAGATTTTTTTTATTTTTTTTTACACAAATGGCCTTCAAAAGTCACTTTTCTTATTATTCAACATTTTTCATCAAGACTAACGTTTTCGAAAAGTTTACTTTATTGCGAAACTAATCATCCATGCCTCGATAGGCTTATCCCTTTTTTTTTTGGTAAAAGTGGTTTCATACTTTTTACTTTTTCTTCCACAAATGGCCTTCAAAAGTCACTTTCCTTATTTCTCAACATTTTTCATCCAGACTAACGTTTTCGAAAAGTTTACTTTATTGCGAACTAAATCATCCATGTCTCGATAGGCTTATAACTTTTTTTTGGTAAAAAGTGTTTTCATACTTTTTACTTTTTTTTCCACAAATGGCCTTCAAAAGTCACTTTTCTTATTTCTCAACATTTTTCATCAAGACTGACGTTTTCGAAAAGTTTACTTTATTGCGAACAAAATGATATATAGTTTGATAAGGTTATTACTATTTCTGTCAAAAGTTATTTTTAAATTTTTGAAGATTTTTTTTTTTTTTTAAATGACCTTTAAAAGTCACTTTCCTTATTTCTCAACATTTTTCATCAAGACTAACATTTTTCAAAAGTTGACTTTATTTTGAACAAAATCTTCATTGCATTGATAGGGTTAGAACTTTTTTTTGGTAAAAAGTGGTTTAATACTTTTCATTTTTTTTTTCTAAAAATGGCCTTCAAAAGTCATTTTTTTATTTCTCAACATCTTTCATCGAATCTAACTTTATTGCGAACAAAATCATCCATACCTTGATAAGGTTGTAACTATTTTTTAGTATAAAGTGGTTTAATATTTTTTTACTGCAATATGTTTTATTTCAAAGGAAATTATTTATGGTTTGATAACGGTATTACTAATTCAAATGTAAAGTGGTGGTAATAATATGTGAACGCATATCAACTTAAAACATTAAACATTTTTCCATTACAGTGCAATCAGTGTCAGAAAGACTTCTCCAGTAGATCTGGGTTGAAATACCATGTAGAGAGTATTCATCAGGGTGTGAAGTTTACCTGTGATCCATGTGGGAAAGAGTTCACAAGAAAAGACAAACTACGTGCCCACCTTCTGAAAAGGCATTCACAGGTACAATATATGATATCAGAATGCATTTTCTGTTAAATTAGATAAGAAGGTAATTTACGCCGCTTTCTATTATTTAATGAATTTGAATCACTTGATCCTACTGGCGTGACAATGAGATAAAAATTTGACGTTGTCTACGGTCCGGGGTAGTATTTATGAACGAAATATAGTGATACTAATAAAGTTTATGTTTTTATTAATCAGGAAAAGAAGAAAACAGAAAAGAAGGCCCGTGTAAGTTGTCTTTATTTATATTACTGGAATGAGGTATTAACTGTTATGAAATGAAAGTCAGTAATGGATAAAAAGTAATCCCAAATTCAAACAATAAAGAATATCTTTGATTAACAAAGAGAAAAACAAATTCACAAGTAACTGCAAGTCATGGGAATCGGTAGGAGATGATTTGTCACTGAAGATGACATATTGACATTTTGGAAGATTATTTTTATTTACATTTACATTTATAATCCGTTCATTTCTTTATTAACAGTGTGCAAAGTAGCCAATTATAGATAATATTTGTAGGTATACAGATGCCAGGTTTGCAGTGTAGTGTTTGCCGGCACAGGTGCACTGTCCAATCACAGAAGAACCCATACAGCAACTAGATTCACCTGTACCTGTGGGAAAATGTATACCAGAAAAGAAAGCTTGGTTAACCACCAAAAAAAGAAACACCAGCAAGTAAGTTACAAATAAATGTAGTGATTTGACCAAGTATAACCCTTTTCAATTTATACATGTTTTTTTTATGTATTTCATTATATGTTACCATATTTAAGTAATTATTTCAGATTTCGTTATATAACATATACACAAAATATTGCAGCATAATGTTTGTGATACGTAATACAATTTTAACTCCCACTAATGAAGCTTTAACTTTTGTAAATAACTCACAGAAGAGGGCACCACATACATAACGGATTGGAATGTTCATATGGAAGGGAATGGACGGGATTGAGAAATTGGTGGAAATTGAATGGACACCCTGTTACAAAAGAAGAGGAAAGGATTAAATGAATGTCTCTCATATTGAGATAAGAAACGAAGAGGAAGTAAGAATTACCAAAAGTGATAGTATTTATAATGAAATAATGGTTGTCAAGAAAAAGAAATGAATATACTGGATGCTACAAAGCATCTAGTATAAGGAGCGTAAAGGCAGTGTGAATTAACAAGAATTTGTTTGTTTTTTTTTTGGATAAAATAACTCTATTTTTACTATTTACGATATTCAGGGTGTTAACTCCTTTTAAACTGTTTTACGTTAAATAGAAATCAAATAAGATATCTCCTATTCCAGTTACTGTTACTGGATATCGCGTCATAAATGTCCAGAATTGTTTTCAAAATATCACATATGTAACCAATAAATGAATATGCAATTTCCATAAGAACGAACATCCATAGGTATGCGTATTTAACTACTACTATTTTTTAGGCAACAGCAACAACGCCGCCAGCAGTGGAACCAGAGGTGAGTGTATGTTCTTATATTATTATGTATATGGCGTTAAGAAACATAGGTTCATATCAATGTATGAAACATTAAAAGAAATGAAAATAAAAATTTACAAGTATGTATTTATGCCATCTTCAAGCATTCAGACTTTCCTTAATTAATTTCAAGGCAATATTTTTCGTGTAAAAATAGTAATGTGTTTAATGTAAACGATTCTTACGATGACATTTATGAACTGGATATGTAATAACTTCATAATATCCAAGGTGATATTAATAATTCATATTTTTCGGTTATTTCAGGCACCGACTACATCACTGGCTGTCACAGAAAAAAGGAGTACAGTGTCCCAGAACCTTGTTGAGGTTAGTGTATATGGTGATTTATCTTTTGAAATAATTTGCAAAAAGTAAATTTACTGTGGCAAACATGTCATAACCCCTGTACAGCGATGTTGAGAAATGGGCAAACTATAAGTAGTGATTGAAATATTATAACACACATGGTTTCAGTATAATTAATACCAATCTTCTATTTGTGACAGTCAGTTTTTGTACCTTTAAACTTATTATCTTTCAGCCTACCACACCAGCAGCATTACAGTTTCAGCCTACCACAACAGCAGCATTACACTTTCAACCTACCACACCAGCAGCATTACACCTTCCTGAATTTGACCCATTCTTGACAAGCTTCACAGAAGATGACATCAGGTCCCTGTTCAGCTTCGAAGTAGAGGAAGACAGTGCGTAAAAACGTTTTATTTTTATCTGTATAGTTATTTATGTTTAATTAAAACTGTGGTAAAAAAGAAATGTGATTGTTCATGTTGGTATAAGCCAATGCAGGTATGTTCGATTATTTGTATGACTGTTATGTGGGTGGCAATGGTATGTATGTATGACAATTTTTTTATGTATATATGCATGTAATCCTTCAGTGTGTGTTAGCAACTGTAAATACAGTATGTGTGTATTTATGTATGTATGATTGTCTATTACCGCATGTTTGTTTATGAACGTATTAAACAACTTTATACCTAATAGTACACGGCGTTCTGTTCTTTATCTGCATTTATTTTGGGTCATCATGTTGACCAAAACAGTATTTCTGTCCACTACTCACATGTATCGCTTCATGTATTTCGTTGGAGTTCGTATTCCCCACGCTTTACATTTCAGTGTTTTATGATCGTACAACTCTCTCTGGGTTTGTTTGTTTACCAGTCTTCTCGTTTACATATTGTCCTTTGGATACTGATTTCAATTTCCTTTCTGACATTGTTTGATATGTATTTAATACACATGAAGAGGGATATCCAAACACGGGAAACACACAGAACTAGTACTTACACATGACAACAGGTTATTGGTTTATGGTCGCCATCATGAACTGATTGGCTATTGTAACAAAAGTATGTCACAAATTATAAATGATATTCTTCCTAAGTCCCAAGTAACCCTATTCATTACCAGACTGAACACAGAAATAACACGAGGGGTGCCGTATACGATGCAGGAAATGTTTACCCTTATGGAGCACTTGATTTCACTGTCCGTTTTCAGTGTAGTTCATGTTCTTTCGTATTTAATAATATTGTTCAAAATTTCCTTTGTTTACTCCTAGGTTTTGATTGTCACATACCATAATATATTTCGATAAAGACGGGCGTAGAAAAATAAGATTTTATTTGATTGCCGATGAAAACTCTCCATCTAACACCAAGTAGCAACTTGACAGTCAGAATATTTCCATCTGAATTGATGCATTTCAGTCTGATTATATATTTTTTTTTTAATCATCCATTTCATTGAATTAGATCAAACAAATTGTCATCTTATAATCATCCCATGGTGAAACAGTGGCTCATATTGTAGGAAATTAATGCATGCTAATAAAAGAAAGAGGACAACAGACTACCTTTATTCATGAATTACAACATGCATGTCAGATGCCTTTTTGGAACTATATACATGAAATGTGAAATGAAATAAGTTGGAAAATATGTATCGTCACAACGTATATAAATAATGTATAAAATAAATAATGCACACAAAGAATAAGAGAAATAAAAGTTAAAATGTCATACTGTCAAACAGACAGGCATCATGATTGTCTTAATTCATGATTGTACAAAAACATATGTTTAAAAAGAAATGTTGAACGTAACAATGTTCAAATGTTTATGGCCAGCTGGATATCCGTGGACGTAATGGTCGTTCTTTTGGCGTTAATTGCTCACAAGTCACTGTCTGTAAACAATCATACAAGGTAAGCTTCAGCATTGGCTTCCTAAAACAAATATGTAAAATGATAATGAGGAGTACAATTTGTGTTATATGTTAATAATGTACAGAATTAATCGTAAAATATAGAAATGTTTACGCTCATGTCTTATAACATTGTATGTCATTTTGCAACTGAAATGTAATAAACTCAAATGCTCTGTAAATGAAATAAAATGCTTAACAGGTCGCACCTTTAAACGACCACAGATGTCGAACATTGAACATTTGGGCCAAGCATAAACACTACATTCAAGCTTGATACAGCTTTAAATTTGAATTGTGATTACATATTTAACACACCATATGTATCTAACACAGAATGAATGTGGTCAAAGAACGCAACAAATTGAAATTGGACCTATTGGTCAATATATAAGTTCAAGACATAATGCAAACATTTACAGCTAAAATTAAAAAACTATATGAAAAGGTTATATACCGGGAAGGTCTTTCTTTCAATGAGGGGAGCCACGATAATAAACTGAAGAACTATTTATAATTTGTGAAGTTGATACGGAATATTTGTCAAGTAGGTATTGATACCTTCCGGTAAACTTTATGAGAACAAAGACGAGACGTTCTTTGACTAAACCTTGTGTCATAAACTTGTAAGATTCTGTTCACACCAAAATTAACTTTCAGTAATCATGTTCACACCAGAAAATGATTTCAGCGTCATGTTCACACCAGAAACTGATTTCAGGGATTGTGTTATTGTGTACGGATAATACATCGGGAATAAACTTCGTAAAAAGGTAAGTTATATTGATCTCTTATAGCAAATTACTAGCCCATAGTTAGCGTATACGCCAATGAACATGAATTGTAATTAATTAATCTACAATATTACTGAATTAACTGTCATGGGGATTCAGTTTTTATGGGGAAAAATACTGCTTTAAAAAATACGTTCTTCTTTTCCGTAACATAATGTATAGATCTTTGTAAGGATGGTCACTAATTGTATCAGTTATAGATAAATATAACGGCATTTTCTATTCCCTGATAACATGAAATTTGTTGTCATGTATTTTATATTTAACATTACATTTAGTAATTGGGTTTTCCTGAAAGCAATTTCGGTGTGAACATAAATACATTTTAAAACGATTATCTTTTTCCAGACTAAATTATATCAGAAAAAATATATTGACAGCCTATACAGACACGAATACTTTCAAATTATGTTGTTACAACAGTATTGAAGATAAGACTGACCTGTTTGTATGCTTTATTTTCCGTTATGTCTGTCACTGCTGAAATTAATTTCTGGTGTGAACATGATATGTCTGACTACCGGTAAGATCATTCTTTCAATGAGGGTAAGCACCATAATACATTGAAGAACTACTTCAATAATATTGATTGACTAGTAAATTAATCTAGGTCCAAAAAGCTTGAATTTGCAGTTCGGACTATATTCAGATAGTACACTTTAAATCTTTTTTTAACTTTTTCAAATCAACTTGGATTTTCATCAAACTATACAGCTACCTTGGTAACATATTGATCTTACTGAATCAAAGGTCATTATGTAGTTTGGTGTATTGCTGTCAAATTTAATCTAGGTAAAAAAAGCTAGGATTTGCAATTTTGGACAAAATTCAGCATTTCAGATAGTACACTTTAATTTTTTTTATAACTTTTTCAAATCAACTTGGATTTTCATCAAACTATGCAGCTATATTAGTAATATATTGGTCTTACTGAATCACAGGTCATTATGTAGTTTGGTGTGTTGCTTACAAATTTCTAGGTAAAAAAAGCTAGGATTTGCAGTTTGGGCAAAATAGAGATAGTACACTTTAATTTTTTGTTATAACTTTTTCAAATCAACTAGGATTTTCATCAAACTATACAGCTATCTTAGTAATATATTGATCTTAATGAATCATAGGTCATTATGTAGTTCGGTGTATTTCTGTCAAATTTAAGGATTAAATTAATCTTGGTAAAAAAAGCTTGAATTTGCATTTCTGACTATATTCAGATAGTACACTTTAAATCTTTTTATAACTTTTTCAAATCAACTTGGATTTTCATCAAACTATACAGCTACCTTGGTAATATATTGATCTTACTGAATCAAAGGTCATTATGTAGTTTGGTGTATTGCTGTCAAACTTAATCTAGGTAAAAAAAGCTAGGATTTGCAATTTTGGACAAAATTCAGCATTTCAGATAGTACACTTTAATTTTTTTTATAACTTTTTCAAATCAACTTGGATTTTCATCAAACTATGCAGCTATATTAGTAATATATTGGTCTTACTCAATCACAGGTCATTATGTAGTTTGGTGTGTTGCTTACAAATTTCTAGGTAAAAAAAGATTGAATTTGCAGTTCGGACTATATTCAGATAGTACACTTTAATTTTTTTTATAACTTTTTCAAATCAACTAGGATTTTCATCAAACTATACAGCTATCTTAGTAATATATTGATCTTACTAAATCATAGGTCATTATGTAGTTTGGTGTATTGCTGTCAAATTTAAGGATTAAATTAATCTAGGTCCAAAAAGCTTAAATTTGCAGTTCGGACTATATTCAGATAGTACACTTTAAATCTTTTTATTACTTTTTCAAATCAACTTGGATTTTCATCAAACTATACATCTATCTTGGTAACATATTGAACTTACTGAATCAAAGGTCATTATGTAGTTTGGTGTATTGCTGTCAAATTTAATCTAGGTCAAAAAAGCTAGGATTTGCAATTTTGGACAAAATTCAGCATTTCAGATAGTACACTTTAATTTTTTTTATAACTTTTTCAAATCAACTTGGATTTTCATCAAACTATGCAGCTATATTAGTAATATATTGGTCTTACTGAATCACAGGTCATTATGTAGTTTGGTATGTTGCTCACAAATTTCTAGGTAAAAAAAGATTGAATTTGCAGTTCGGACTATATTCAGATAGTACACTTTAATTTTTTTGATAACTTTTTCAAATCAACTAGGATTTTCATCAAACTATACAGCTATCTTAGTAATATATTGATCTTACTAAATCATAGGTCATTATGTAGTTTGGTGTATTGCTGTCAAATTTAAGGATTAAATTAATCTAGGTCCTAAAAGCTTGAATTTGCAGTTGGGACTATATTCAGATAGTACACTTTAAATCTTTTTATAACTTTTTCAAATCAACTTGGATTTTCATCAAACTATACAGCTAACTTGGTAACATATTGATCTTACTGAATCAAAGGTCATTATGTAGTTTGGTGTATTGCTGTCAAACTTAAGAATAGATTTAATCTTGTTAAAAAAAGATTGAATTTGCAGTTCGGACTGTATTCAGATAGTACACTTTAAATTTTTTTTATAACTTTTTCAAATCAACTAAGATTTTCATCAAACTATACAGCTATCTTAGTAATATATTGATCTTACTAAATCATAGGTCATTATGTAGTTTGGTGTATTGCTGTCAAATTTAAGGATTAAATTAATACATCCTGACATAAAATATTACTGAATTATTATGCGGCTATATAGATTTACATGATAAAGTGCCAATATGGGCAGTTTTGGTTGATACGGTCAAATAATTTTGCTATATGAGTCAGCCTGGGGTATCAAAACTACTGAAATTTTGTTACGTATCAATATATTGAACAAAAGGAGGACATGCTGGCACTCTTAATTTATGCGGACAAAAATTTGTAGTTGTTGTGTTCCAATATTGCTGTCATTTGTATTATACATTAAATCCTGACATAAAAATAGTTGCTGATTTACTATGCGGCTATATAGATTTACAAAATAAAGTGCAAATATGGTCAGTTTTGGTTGATGCAGTCAAATAATTTTGTTATAGGAGTCAGCCTGAGGTATCAAAACTACTGCAATTTTGTTGCTAGACAATATTTTGATTAAAAAGAGGACATGCTGGCAATCTAGATTTATACGGACAAAATTTTGTATTCACATTATGTTCCAATACTGCTGTCATTTGTATAAAACATTCATTCTTGACATAAAATTATTACTGAATTATTATGCGGCTATATAGATTTACATAATAATGTGCAAATATGGTCAGTTTAAGTTGATGCTGTCAAATATTTTTGCTATACGAGTCAATAATGGCGACCCCATGAGAGCCTCTACATTTATTCTCTCGTGTCAATCATTGCTCTTATTTGACCCTGGTCAGCCAAATCAATTGTGCGGATGATAGATTTATGTCAAAAATAAGGATAATCTTGACTAACTTTTTCAAATCTATTTGGATTTTCATAAAACTGGACAGCTATCTCAATTATATATACTGTTCTTACATATGACAGAGTCATTTGGCATTTTGGTAGATAACTGTGAAACGGTAGGTTTTAATTGACAAGTCAAAACAGCTTAAATTTTCAGTGCGCAATAAATTCAGATAGTCAACCTTAGACATTTCTGTAACTTTTTCAAATCGACTTGGATTTTCAAAAACCTTGACAGCTATTTCCAATATACCCTGTTCTTACATAGGACAGAGTCATTTGGCATTTGGGTTGATTACTGGTAAATGGTATGTTTTAATTGAGAAGTGAAAAGAGCTAGAATTTTCACTTCGCACTAAATGTAGATAGTCACCCTTAAAAATGTCTATAACTTTTTCAAATCAACTTTGATTTTCATAAACCTTAACACCTATCTCAATTATATACTGTTCTTACATATGACAGAGTCATTTGGCATTTGGGTGGATAACTGTGAAACAGTAGGTTTTAATTGACAAGCCAAAACAGCTAGAATTTTCAGTGCGCACTAAATTCACATAGTCACCCTTAAACATTTCTGTCACTTTTTCAAATCGACTTGGATTTTTATAAAACATGACAGCTGTCTCAATCATATACTGTTCTTACCAATTGCAAAGTCATTTGCCATTTTATTAACCTTCCTGTCAAATTGTAGGTTTATTTCATAGGTGAAAAAGGCTAAGATTTTCACTTCTGACTACATTCAGATAGTCACCTTTAAGAATTTCTACAACTTTCTCAAATCAACTGGGATTTTAAGGTTAACTAGACAGCTATCTCAATTATATACTATTCTTACAAAATGCAGTTTGCCATTTTCATTCATTCCTGTCAAATTGTATGTTTAATTGAGTAACTGTAGACTGACAAACTGTGTAAATCTATCAAACCTGAGCTACCACAAGTATAAAATGTTTATGCCGGTAAGGAATAATCAAGAAAAAGGTCAATTTTATTCATGAATACAACAAATATACCAATTTGACACTTAAACTCCTTCACACGACAGGTCAGTGCTATCGTGTCCTAAATATTTATGCGGAGCACATTGAATTGTTGTACCAGCAATTTAATTCCTGCCACAGAAGCCTAAACCAACTAACTGCTGATTCAGTAAAGTATGTTTAGGTGCAAATTAACCCTTTTTAACAGCCTTTGCAAGTCCCTAGAAAAACATTCGCATTCCTCAACACAGATTGCTATTTACACATGGAGCACTCCAAAATGTTGTACCAAGGAGTATAATTCCATATGAGGCATATGCTTTGGTATTCTCAGAGTGTTCTTTACATACACCTGTGCTGTCTCCTCTTATAAATGTCGGTTAAAAAATAGGCAGTGCCATTCTATGTTGCATAGTAAGGTGGATCACCTGCTAATGTTGTACCAGGAATAAGCATGTTACAGTTATTAGTTGGCTTTTTTATCGACCTATAACTTTTGAAAGCCTGAGCTGATGTTCCAAAACCAGACTGCACAATTTGCCCAATTGAATGCCCATTCCAAAACGTTAAACATTTTTGAAATCGAACGGTAAACAACGGAGCTATGATTTTTCAAAGTTTGCAATGTACACTTCCGTGTTCCATACTACGTCTAATATGTAAACAAATACCCATGTGTTCTTTATCGACCCATAACTTTTGAATGCCTGACCTGATCTTCCAAACCTAGACTGCACAATTTGCCCAATTGAATGTCCTTTCCAAAACGTTAAACATTTTGTAAATCAAACGGTTAAAAACGGAGCTATGAATTTTTCAAAGTTTGCCATATAGCCTCCCGTATTCCTTACTACGTCTGATATGTAAACAAATACCCAAGTCTTCTTTAACGGCTATACACATTTTATTTTCACTATCAAGTCAGCACAATTTCCGCAGTTAAATGTCCCTTCCAAAACACTAAACAGTTTATACATCGGACCGCAAACAACGGAGCTACGATTTTTTAAACTTTGCCTATATTCCTAATTGGATTATCTTCCCTGAATTCAAATTTTGTGTCACACCTTGTTTGAGGAAATTATTACACAAAGCCTACTATATAAAGCACTCAGTACACATATGCTAATGGGGGGAACCCTTGTATCAAAGGCATGTCGCGCATGCGCACTCAGACTTTATAAATAAAAAAATAAAAATTTTAACTATAATTTAACTCTAACACTCCAGCATTTATCAGACCAGTTAAAAAAAAAAAAAAAAAAAAAAAAAAAAAATAATAAATATAATTTAACTCAAACAGTCCAGCATGAGGCATAAAAGTACTTAAATATCATATAAAAGAAGAAATATTAGCACTTTTTATATCTGTCGACAAATTTTTTAGTCTCCATACACTGAAAACTATAAACCAAAAAGAATAAAATAGGATGCCGGTATGGAATAACCTTGAAAAAGGTCAATGTTGACACCCTATATTGATGAGTACAACACATATAGCAATTTGAAACTTAAAATCCTTCAGTCTAATGTCTAACAATCAATTTTGAGGTACAAAAAGTACTCAATTACAAAGCCGGTACAAGAATATCAATAAAAAGAAAGAAATATTGTCGCCTTTTATTGTTATCGACACAAATAAAAGTAACCGTAGACTTATACAGTGTCAAATTATCCATCCTAAGAATGAAATGTTTATACCGGCACAGAAGTATCATCAAAAAGAAAGAAATATTGTCGTCTTTTATTGTTATCGACACAAATAAAAGTAACCGTAGACTTATACAGTGTCAAATTATCCATCAAAAGAATAAAATGTTCATGCTGGCACACAAGTATCATCAAAAGGATAGATATTGGCACCATTTATAGATGCAGACAACAAATACAGCAACCTGAAACATTCATTTCTTCACTTTTGTGTCTGAGAATACATCTTAACTCATAAATATTATACAACATATGAAATATTGTCACTTTTAGTTGGTATCGACATAAATATCAGTAACCGTACACTTATAAATCTCTCAATTGTTGTCAAATTATGCCTTCTTATAGTTGTCGACAAATGTTTTAGTAACCGTAGACTCCAAACCTGTGTAAAACTATCAATCCTCAGGTACCGAAAGGATAAAATGTTAATGCCGGTAAGTAATAACCAAGAAAATGGTCAATATTGGCACCCTATATTGCTGAATGCAACAAATATAGCACTTCAAAACATTTATTCTTTCACTTTTATGTCTGACAATCCATTTGAATGTATCAAATGTCCTCTATTACCAGGCCGGTACAAGAATATTATAACAAAGATGAAATAGTGTCGCTTTTAATTGTTTCGCGACATAAATATTAGTAACCGTACACTTATAAATCTCTCAATTTGTGTCAAACCATTCATTCTTAGATTCAAATAATGATGCCGGACCAGAAAAATCAGGAAGAAGGGAAGATATTGGCACCTTTTGTTGATACCGACAACAAATTTTGTTATTTAAACTTGTTTTCATTCCCATTTAATGTCAAACAACCCATCAGGATGTATTTAAAAGTGCTCAATTATAAGGCCAGTACCAGAATATCATTCAAAAGAAGAAATATTGGCTCTTTTTATTCTTGTCGACAAAAGTTTTAGTATAACCGTAGACTTACGAAGCGCTTAATTTTTGACAAAATTTTCATCGCGAGGTACATAAAGAATAAAATTATTATGCCGGTAGACAATATTCAAGGAAAAGGGTAAATATTGGCCCAAGATATTGATGAATACAACAAATATAGCAGCTTGACACTTAAACTCTTTCATGAAAGGCTATCATTTCTTAACATTTAGGTGGAGCACATTGGATCTTTGTACCACAGTTTCTGACACGTTTTCTTCGGCGACCTATAACTTTTGAATGCCCCGATACATTTTCAATATCAAGACACCAAAATGTGCGCAATTGAATGCCCATTATAAAACGTTAAACATTTTGGAAATCGAACGGTAAACAACGGAGCTATGATTTTTCAAAGTTTGCCATGTACACTTCCGTGTTCCATACTACGTCTAATATGTAAACAAATACCCATGTGTTCTTTATCGACCTATAACTTTTGAATGCCTGAACTGATCTTCCAAACCTAGACTGCACAATTTGCCCAATTGAATGTCCTTTCCAAAACGTTAAACATTTTGTAAATCAAACGGTTAAAAACGGAGCTATGATTTTTTCAAAGTTTGCCATATAGCCTCCCGTATTCCTTACTACGTCTGATATGTAAACAAATACCCAAGTCTTCTTTAACGGCTATACACATTTTATTTTCACTATCAAGTCAGCACAATTTTCGCAGTTAAATGTCCTTTCCAAAACACTAAACAGTTTATACATCGGACCGCAAACAACGGAGCTACGATTTTTCAAACTTTGCCTATATTCCTAATTGGATTATCTTCCCTGAATTCAAATTTTGTGTCAACTTGTTTGAGGAAATTATTACACAAAGCCTACTATATAAAGCACTCAGTACACATATGCTAATGGAGGGAACCCTTGTATCCAAGGCATGTCGCGCATGCGCACTCAGACTTTGAAAAAGGTCAATGTTGACACCCTATATTGATGAGTACAACACATATATAGCATTTGAAACTTAAAATCCTTCACTCTAATGTCTAACAATCAATTTTGAGGTACAAAAAGTACTCAATTACCAAGCCGGTACAAGAATATCAATAAAAAGAAAGAAATATTGTCGCCTTTTATTGTTATCGACACAAATAAAAGTAACCGTAGACTTATACAGTGTCAAATTATCCATCCTAGTGATGAAATGTTTATACCGGCACAAAAGTATCATCAAAAAGAAAGAAATATTGTCGCCTTTTATTGTTATCGACACAAATATAAGTAACCGTAGACTTATACAGTGTCAAATTATCCATCAAAAGAATAAAATGTTCATGCTGGCACACAAGTATCATCAAAAAGGATAGATATTGGCACCATTTATAGATGCAGACAACAAATACAAATCCTCCTAAACTAATAAATGTCATACAACATATGAAATATTGTCACTTTTAGTTTGTATTGACATAAATATCAGTAACCGTACACATATAAATCTCTCAATTGTTGTCAAATTATGCATTCTTATAGTTGTCGACAAATGTTTTATTAACCGTAGACTCCAAACCTGTGTAAAACTATCAATCCTCAGGTACCGAAAGGATAAAATGTTAATGCCGGTAAGTAATAACCAAGAAAATGGTCAATATTGGCACCCTATATTGCTGAATGCAACAAATATAGCACTTCAAAACATTTATTCTTTCACTTTTATGTCTGACAATCCATTTGAATGTATCAAATGGCCTCTATTACCTGGCCAGTACAAGCATAATAGAACAAAGATGAAATAGTGTCGCTTTTAATTGTTTCGCGACATAAATATTAGTAACCGTACACTTATAAATCTCTCAATTTGTGTCAAACCATTCATTCTGAGATTCAAATAATGATGCCGGACCAGAAAAATCAGGAAGAAGGGAAGATATTGGCACCTTTTGTTGATACCGACAACAAATTTTGTTATTTAAACTTGTTTTCATTCCCATTTAATGTCAAACAACCCATCAGGATGTATTTAAAAGTGCTCAATTATAA
Organism: Mytilus californianus; assembly: GCF_021869535.1. Classification (NCBI taxonomy): domain Eukaryota; kingdom Metazoa; phylum Mollusca; class Bivalvia; order Mytilida; family Mytilidae; genus Mytilus; species Mytilus californianus. The sequence continues at coordinate 16,127 of NW_026262610.1, read as the reverse complement.
GGCCAGTACCAGAATATCATTCAAAAGAAGAAATATTGGCTCTTTTTATTCTTGTCGACAAAAGTTTTAGTATAACCGTAGACTTACGAAGCGCTTAATTTTTGACAAAATTTTCATCGCGAGGTACATAAAGAATAAAATTATTATGCCGGTAGACAATATTCAAGGAAAAGGGTAAATATTGGCCCAAGATATTGATGAATACAACAAATATAGCAGCTTGACACTTAAACTCCTTCATGAAAGGCTATCATTTCTTAACATTTAGGGATCGTTGTACCACAGTTTCTGACACGTTTTCTTCGGCGACCTATAACTTTTGAATGCCCCAATACATTTTCAATATCAAGACACCAAAATGTGCGCAATTGAATTCCCTTTCCAAAACGCTAAACAGTTTAAAAATCGGACGGTCAACAACAGAGATACGATTTTTTCAAAGTTTGCCTATAAGCCTTATCAGATTATCTCCCCTGAATTTCAATATGCAAATTTTGGCATACCTTCTTCAGGAAATTGTTACAAAAAGACTACTATATATACAACTAAGTATGTATTACTATAGGGGGACCCTTGAATCCAAAACATATCGGCGCATGCGCACTTGAAAGGGTTAGGGTTAGAAAAAAAGATCCGGCTAACCCAAACCCTAACCCTAACCCTAATTTGGGTTAGGGTTAACCCTAACCCTCATATATTCATACGCCAGCCATATCACAACCCTTAATAGTCAGCCTACACCCCAGGTGCCCCCCTCTATATGATACCTAACCCTAACCCTAACCCTAACCCTAACCCTAACCCTAACCCTAACCCTAACCCTAACCCTAACCCTAACCCTAACCCTAACCCTAACCCTAACCCTAACCCTAACCCTAACCCTAACCCTAACCCTAAACCCTAACCCTAACCCTAACCCTAACCCTAACCCTAACCCTAACCCTAACCCTAACCCTAACCCTAACCCTAACCCTAACCCTAACCCTAACCCTAACCCTAACCCTAACCCTAACCCTAACCCTAACCCTAACCCTAACCCTAACCCTAACCCTAACCCTAACCCTAACCCTAACCCTAACCCTAACCCTAACCCTAACCCTAACCCTAACCCTAACCCTAACCCTAACCCTAACCCTAACCCTAACCCTAACCCTAACCCTAACCCTAACCCTAACCCTAACCCTAACCCTAACCCTAACCTAACCCTAACCCTAACCCTAACCCTAACCCTAACCCTAACCCTAACCCTAACCCTAACCCTAACCCTAACCCTAACCCTAACCCTAACCCTAACCCTAACCCTAACCCTAACCCTAACCCTAACCCTAAACCCTAACCCTAACCCTAACCCTAACCCTAACCCTAACCCTAACCCTAACCTAACCCTAACCCTAACCCTAACCCTAACCCTAACCCTAACCCTAACCCTAACCCTAAACCCTAACCCTAACCCTAACCCTAACCCTAACCCTAACCCTAACCCTAACCCTTAACCCTAACCCTCATATATTCATACGCCAGCCATATCACAACCCTTAATAGTCAGCCTACACCCCAGGTGCCCCCCTCTATATGATACCTAACCCTAACCCTAACCCTAACCCTAACCCTAAACCCTAACCCTAACCCTAACCTAACCCTAACCCTAACCCTAACCCTAACCAGTTCCGACTTTATTCAGATAGTACACCTTAAATCTTTTCATAACTTTTTCAAATCAACTTGGATTTTCATCAAACTATGCAGCTATATTAGTAATATATTGATCTTACTCAATCACAGGTCATTATGTAGTTTGGTGTGTTGCTTACAAATTTCTAGGTAAAAAAAGATTGAATTTGCAGTTCGGACTATATTAAAATACCTAACCCTAATTTTTTTTATAACTTTTTCAAATCAACTAGGATTTTCATCAAACTATACAGCTATCTTAGTAATATATTGATCTTACTAAATCATAGGTCATTATGTAGTTTGGTGTATTGCTGTCAAATTTAAGGATTAAATTAATCTAGGTCCAAAAAGCTTGAATTTGCAGTTCCGACTTTATTCAGATAGTACACCTTAAATCTTTTCATAACTTTTTCAAATTAACTTGGATTTTCATCAAACTGTACAGCTATCTTGGTAACATATTGATCTTACTGAATCAAAGGTCATTATGTAGTTTGGTGTATTGCTGTCAAATTTAATGAAGGTCAAAAAAGTTAGGATTTGCAATTTGGACAAAATTCAGCATTTCAGGAAGTACACTCACTTTAATTTTTTATATAACTTTTTCAAATCAACTTGGATTTTCATCAAACTATGCAGCTATATTAGTAATATATTGATCTTACTCAATCACAGGTCATTATGTAGTTTGGTGTGTTGCTTACAAATTTCTAGGTAAAAAAAGATTGAATTTGCAGTTCAGACTATATTCAGATACCTAACCCTAATTTTTTTTATAACTTTTTCAAATCAACTAGGATTTTCATCAAACTATACAGCTATATTAGTAATATATTGATCTTACTCAATCACAGGTCATTATGTAGTTTGGTGTGTTGCTTACAAATTTCTAGGTAAAAAAAGATTGAATTTGCAGTTCCGACTTTATTCAGATAGTACACCTTAAATCTTTTCATAACTTTTTCAAATCAACTTGGATTTTCATCAAACTATACAGCTATCTTGGTAACATATTGATCTTACTGAATCAAAGGTCATTATGTAGTTTGGTGTATTGCTGTCAAATTTAATGAAGGTCAAAAAAGCTAGGATTTGCAATTTTGGACAAAATTCAGCATTTCAGATAGTACACTCACTTTAATTTTTTTTATAACTTTTTCAAATCAACTTGGATTTTCATCAAACTATGCAGCTATATTAGTAATATATTGATCTTACTCAATCACAGGTCATTATGTAATCACAGGTCATTATGTAGTTTGGTGTGTTGCTTACAAATTTCTAAGTAAAAAAAGATTGAATTTGCAGTTCGGACTATATTCAAATACCTAACCCTAATTTTTTTTATAACTTTTTCAAATCAACTAGGATTTTCATCAAACTATACAGCTATCTTAGTAATATATTGATCTTACTAAATCATAGGTCATTATGTAGTTTGGTGTATTGCTGTCAAATTTAAGGATTAGATTAATCTAGGTCCAAAAAGCTTGAATTTGCAGTTCCGACTTTATTCAGATAGTACACCTTAAATCTTTTCATAACTTTTTCAAATTAACTTGGATTTTCATCAAACTATACAGCTATCTTGGTAACATATTGATCTTACTGAATCAAAGGTCATTATGTAGTTTGGTGTATTGCTGTCAAATTTAATGAAGGTAAAAAAAGCTAGGATTTGCAATTTTGGACAAAATTCAGCATTTCAGATAGTACACTCACTTTAATTTTTTATATAACTTTTTCAAATCAACTTGGATTTTCATCAAACTATGCAGCTATATTAGTAATATATTGATCTTACTCAATCACAGGTCATTATGTAGTTTGGTGTGTTGCTTACAAATTTCTAGGTAAAAAAAGATTGAATTTGCAGTTCGGACTATATTCAGATACCTAACCCTAATTTTTTTTATAACTTTTTCAAATCAACTAGGATTTTCATCAAACTATACAGCTATATTAGTAATATATTGATCTTACTCAATCACAGGTCATTATGTAGTTTGGTGTGTTGCTTACAAATTTCTAGGTAAAAAAAGATTGAATTTGCAGTTCGGACTATATTCAGATACCTAACCCTAATTTTTTTTATAACTTTTTCAAATCAACTAGGATTTTCATCAAACTATACAGCTATCTTAGTAATATATTGATCTTACTAAATCATAGGTCATTATGTAGTTTGGTGTATTGCTGTCAAATTTAAGGATTAAATTAATCTAGGTCCAAAAAGCTGGAATTTGCAGTTCCGACTATATTCAGATAGTACACCTTAAATCTTTTTATAACTTTTTCAAATCAACTTGGATTTTCATCAAACTATACAGCTATCTTGGTAACATATTGATCTTACTGAATCAAAGGTCATTATGTAGTTTGGTGTATTGCTGTCAAATTTAATGAAGGTCAAAAAAGCTAGGATTTGCAATTTTGGACAAAATTCAGCATTTCAGATAGTACACTCACCTTAATTTTTTTTATAACTTTTTCAAATCAACTTGGATTTTCATCAAACTATGCAGCTATATAAGTAATATATTGATCTTACTCAATCACAGGTCATTATGTAGTTTGGTGTGTTGCTTACAAATTTCTAGGTAAAAAAAGATTGAATTTGCAGTTCGGACTATATTCAGATACCTAACCCTAATTTTTTTTATAACTTTTTCAAATCAACTAGGATTTTCATCAAACTATACAGCTATCTTAGTAATATATTGATCTTACTAAATCATAGGTCATTATGTAGTTTGGTGTATTGCTGTCAAATTTAAGGATTAAATTAATCTAGGTCCAAAAAGCTGGAATTTGCAGTTCCGACTATATTCAGATAGTACACCTTAAATCTTTTTATAACTTTTTCAAATCAACTTGGATTTTCATCAAACTATACAGCTATCTTGGTAACATATTGATCTTACTGAATCAAAGGTCATTATGTAGTTTGGTGTATTGCTGTCAAATTTAATGAAGGTCAAAAAAGCTAGGATTTGCAATTTTGGACAAAATTCAGCATTTCAGATAGTACACTCACCTTAATTTTTTTTATAACTTTTTCAAATCAACTTGGATTTTCATCAAACTATGCAGCTATATTAGTAATATATTGATCTTACTCAATCACAGGTCATTATGTAGTTTGGTGTGTTGCTTACAAATTTCTAGGTAAAAAAAGATTGAATTTGCAGTTCGGACTATATTCAGATACCTAACCCTAATTTTTTTTATAACTTTTTCAAATCAACTAGGATTTTCATCAAACTATACAGCTATCTTAGTAATATATTGATCTTACTAAATCATAGGTCATTATGTAGTTTGGTGTATTGCTGTCAAATTTAAGGATTAAATTAATCTAGGTCCAAAAAGCTGGAATTTGCAGTTCCGACTATATTCAGATAGTACACCTTAAATCTTTTTATAACTTTTTCAAATCAACTTGGATTTTCATCAAACTATACAGCTATCTTGGTAACATATTGATCTTACTGAATCAAAGGTCATTATGTAGTTTGGTGTATTGCTGTCAAATTTAATGAAGGTCAAAAAAGCTAGGATTTGCAATTTTGGACAAAATTCAGCATTTCAGATAGTACACTCACCTTAATTTTTTTTATAACTTTTTCAAATCAACTTGGATTTTCATCAAACTATGCAGCTATATTAGTAATATATTGATCTTACTCAATCACAGGTCATTATGTAGTTTGGTGTGTTGCTTACAAATTTCTAGGTAAAAAAAGATTGAATTTGCAGTTCGGACTATATTCAGATACCTAACCCTAATTTTTTTTATAACTTTTTCAAATCAACTAGGATTTTCATCAAACTATACAGCTATCTTAGTAATATATTGATCTTACTAAATCATAGGTCATTATGTAGTTTGGTGTATTGCTGTCAAATTTAAGGATTAAATTAATCTAGGTCCAAAAAGCTGGAATTTGCAGTTCCGACTATATTCAGATAGTACACCTTAAATCTTTTTATAACTTTTTCAAATCAACTTGGATTTTCATCAAACTATACAGCTATCTTGGTAACATATTGATCTTACTGAATCAAAGGTCATTATGTAGTTTGGTGTATTGCTGTCAAATTTAATGAAGGTCAAAAAAGCTAGGATTTGCAATTTTGGACAAAATTCAGCATTTCAGATAGTACACTCACCTTAATTTTTTTATAACTTTTTCAAATCAACTTGGATTTTCATCAAACTATGCAGCTATATTAGTAATATATTGATCTTACTCAATCACAGGTCATTATGTAGTTTGGTGTGTTGCTTACAAATTTCTAGGTAAAAAAAGATTGAATTTGCAGTTCGGACTATATTCAGATACCTAACCCTAATTTTTTTTATAACTTTTTCAAATCAACTAGGATTTTCATCAAACTATACAGCTATCTTAGTAATATATTGATCTTACTAAATCATAGGTCATTATGTAGTTTGGTGTATTGCTGTCAAATTTAAGGATTAAATTAATCTAGGTCCAAAAAGCTGGAATTTGCAGTTCCGACTATATTCAGATAGTACACCTTAAATCTTTTTATAACTTTTTCAAATCAACTTGGATTTTCATCAAACTATACAGCTATCTTGGTAACATATTGATCTTACTGAATCAAAGGTCATTATGTAGTTTGGTGTATTGCTGTCAAATTTAATGAAGGTCAAAAAAGCTAGGATTTGCAATTTTGGACAAAATTCAGCATTTCAGATAGTACACTCACCTTAATTTTTTTTATAACTTTTTCAAATCAACTTGGATTTTCATCAAACTATGCAGCTATATTAGTAATATATTGATCTTACTCAATCACAGGTCATTATGTAGTTTGGTGTGTTGCTTACAAATTTCTAGGTAAAAAAAGATTGAATTTGCAGTTCCGACTATATTCAGATACCTAACCCTAATTTTTTTTATAACTTTTTCAAATCAACTAGGATTTTCATCAAACTATACAGCTATCTTAGTAATATATTGATCTTACTAAATCATAGGTCATTATGTAGTTTGGTGTATTGCTGTCAAATTTAAGGATTAAATTAATCTAGGTCCAAAAAGCTGGAATTTGCAGTTCCGACTATATTCAGATAGTACACCTTAAATCTTTTTATAACTTTTTCAAATCAACTTGGATTTTCATCAAACTATACAGCTATCTTGGTAACATATTGATCTTACTGAATCAAAGGTCATTATGTAGTTTGGTGTATTGCTGTCAAATTTAATGAAGGTCAAAAAAGCTAGGATTTGCAATTTTGGACAAAATTCAGCATTTCAGATAGTACACTCACCTTAATTTTTTTTATAACTTTTTCAAATCAACTTGGATTTTCATCAAACTATGCAGCTATATTAGTAATATATTGATCTTACTCAATCACAGGTCATTATGTAGTTTGGTGTGTTGCTTACAAATTTCTAGGTAAAAAAAGATTGAATTTGCAGTTCCGACTATATTCAGATACCTAACCCTAATTTTTTTTATAACTTTTTCAAATCAACTAGGATTTTCATCAAACTATACAGCTATCTTAGTAATATATTGATCTTACTAAATCATAGGTCATTATGTAGTTTGGTGTATTGCTGTCAAATTTAAGGATTAAATTAATCTAGGTCCAAAAAGCTGGAATTTGCAGTTCCGACTATATTCAGATAGTACACCTTAAATCTTTTTATAACTTTTTCAAATCAACTTGGATTTTCATCAAACTATACAGCTATCTTGGTAACATATTGATCTTACTGAATCAAAGGTCATTATGTAGTTTGGTGTATTGCTGTCAAATTTAATGAAGGTCAAAAAAGCTAGGATTTGCAATTTTGGACAAAATTCAGCATTTCAGATAGTACACTCACCTTAATTTTTTTTATAACTTTTTCAAATCAACTTGGATTTTCATCAAACTATGCAGCTATATTAGTAATATATTGATCTTACTCAATCACAGGTCATTATGTAGTTTGGTGTGTTGCTTACAAATTTCTAGGTAAAAAAAGATTGAATTTGCAGTTCCGACTATATTCAGATACCTAACCCTAATTTTTTTTATAACTTTTTCAAATCAACTAGGATTTTCATCAAACTATACAGCTATCTTAGTAATATATTGATCTTACTAAATCATAGGTCATTATGTAGTTTGGTGTATTGCTGTCAAATTTAAGGATTAAATTAATCTAGGTCCAAAAAGCTGGAATTTGCAGTTCCGACTATATTCAGATAGTACACCTTAAATCTTTTTATAACTTTTTCAAATCAACTTGGATTTTCATCAAACTATACAGCTATCTTGGTAACATATTGATCTTACTGAATCAAAGGTCATTATGTAGTTTGGTGTATTGCTGTCAAATTTAATGAAGGTCAAAAAAGCTAGGATTTGCAATTTTGGACAAAATTCAGCATTTCAGATAGTACACTCACCTTAATTTTTTTTATAACTTTTTCAAATCAACTTGGATTTTCATCAAACTATGCAGCTATATTAGTAATATATTGATCTTACTCAATCACAGGTCATTATGTAGTTTGGTGTGTTGCTTACAAATTTCTAGGTAAAAAAAGATTGAATTTGCAGTTCGGACTATATTCAGATACCTAACCCTAATTTTTTTTATAACTTTTTCAAATCAACTAGGATTTTCATCAAACTATACAGCTATCTTAGTAATATATTGATCTTACTAAATCATAGGTCATTATGTAGTTTGGTGTATTGCTGTCAAATTTAAGGATTAAATTAATCTAGGTCCAAAAAGCTGGAATTTGCAGTTCCGACTATATTCAGATAGTACACCTTAAATCTTTTTATAACTTTTTCAAATCAACTTGGATTTTCATCAAACTATACAGCTATCTTGGTAACATATTGATCTTACTGAATCAAAGGTCATTATGTAGTTTGGTGTATTGCTGTCAAATTTAATGAAGGTCAAAAAAGCTAGGATTTGCAATTTTGGACAAAATTCAGCATTTCAGATAGTACACTCACCTTAATTTTTTTTATAACTTTTTCAAATCAACTTGGATTTTCATCAAACTATGCAGCTATATTAGTAATATATTGATCTTACTCAATCACAGGTCATTATGTAGTTTGGTGTGTTGCTTACAAATTTCTAGGTAAAAAAAGATTGAATTTGCAGTTCGGACTATATTCAGATACCTAACCCTAATTTTTTTTATAACTTTTTCAAATCAACTAGGATTTTCATCAAACTATACAGCTATCTTAGTAATATATTGATCTTACTAAATCATAGGTCATTATGTAGTTTGGTGTATTGCTGTCAAATTTAAGGATTAAATTAATCTAGGTCCAAAAAGCTGGAATTTGCAGTTCCGACTATATTCAGATAGTACACCTTAAATCTTTTTATAACTTTTTCAAATCAACTTGGATTTTCATCAAACTATACAGCTATCTTGGTAACATATTGATCTTACTGAATCAAAGGTCATTATGTAGTTTGGTGTATTGCTGTCAAATTTAATGAAGGTCAAAAAAGCTAGGATTTGCAATTTTGGACAAAATTCAGCATTTCAGATAGTACACTCACCTTAATTTTTTTTATAACTTTTTCAAATCAACTTGGATTTTCATCAAACTATGCAGCTATATTAGTAATATATTGATCTTACTCAATCACAGGTCATTATGTAGTTTGGTGTGTTGCTTACAAATTTCTAGGTAAAAAAAGATTGAATTTGCAGTTCGGACTATATTCAGATACCTAACCCTAATTTTTTTTATAACTTTTTCAAATCAACTAGGATTTTCATCAAACTATACAGCTATCTTAGTAATATATTGATCTTACTAAATCATAGGTCATTATGTAGTTTGGTGTATTGCTGTCAAATTTAAGGATTAAATTAATCTAGGTCCAAAAAGCTGGAATTTGCAGTTCCGACTATATTCAGATAGTACACCTTAAATCTTTTTATAACTTTTTCAAATCAACTTGGATTTTCATCAAACTATACAGCTATCTTGGTAACATATTGATCTTACTGAATCAAAGGTCATTATGTAGTTTGGTGTATTGCTGTCAAATTTAATGAAGGTCAAAAAAGCTAGGATTTGCAATTTTGGACAAAATTCAGCATTTCAGATAGTACACTCACCTTAATTTTTTTTATAACTTTTTCAAATCAACTTGGATTTTCATCAAACTATGCAGCTATATTAGTAATATATTGATCTTACTCAATCACAGGTCATTATGTAGTTTGGTGTGTTGCTTACAAATTTCTAGGTAAAAAAAGATTGAATTTGCAGTTCGGACTATATTCAGATACCTAACCCTAATTTTTTTTATAACTTTTTCAAATCAACTAGGATTTTCATCAAACTATACAGCTATCTTAGTAATATATTGATCTTACTAAATCATAGGTCATTATGTAGTTTGGTGTATTGCTGTCAAATTTAAGGATTAAATTAATCTAGGTCCAAAAAGCTGGAATTTGCAGTTCCGACTATATTCAGATAGTACACCTTAAATCTTTTTATAACTTTTTCAAATCAACTTGGATTTTCATCAAACTATACAGCTATCTTGGTAACATATTGATCTTACTGAATCAAAGGTCATTATGTAGTTTGGTGTATTGCTGTCAAATTTAATGAAGGTCAAAAAAGCTAGGATTTGCAATTTTGGACAAAATTCAGCATTTCAGATAGTACACTCACCTTAATTTTTTTTATAACTTTTTCAAATCAACTTGGATTTTCATCAAACTATGCAGCTATATTAGTAATATATTGATCTTACTCAATCACAGGTCATTATGTAGTTTGGTGTGTTGCTTACAAATTTCTAGGTAAAAAAAGATTGAATTTGCAGTTCGGACTATATTCAGATACCTAACCCTAATTTTTTTTATAACTTTTTCAAATCAACTAGGATTTTCATCAAACTATACAGCTATCTTAGTAATATATTGATCTTACTAAATCATAGGTCATTATGTAGTTTGGTGTATTGCTGTCAAATTTAAGGATTAAATTAATCTAGGTCCAAAAAGCTGGAATTTGCAGTTCCGACTATATTCAGATAGTACACCTTAAATCTTTTTATAACTTTTTCAAATCAACTTGGATTTTCATCAAACTATACAGCTATCTTGGTAACATATTGATCTTACTGAATCAAAGGTCATTATGTAGTTTGGTGTATTGCTGTCAAATTTAATGAAGGTCAAAAAAGCTAGGATTTGCAATTTTGGACAAAATTCAGCATTTCAGATAGTACACTCACCTTAATTTTTTTTATAACTTTTTCAAATCAACTTGGATTTTCATCAAACTATGCAGCTATATTAGTAATATATTGATCTTACTCAATCACAGGTCATTATGTAGTTTGGTGTGTTGCTTACAAATTTCTAGGTAAAAAAAGATTGAATTTGCAGTTCCGACTATATTCAGATACCTAACCCTAATTTTTTTTATAACTTTTTCAAATCAACTAGGATTTTCATCAAACTATACAGCTATCTTAGTAATATATTGATCTTACTAAATCATAGGTCATTATGTAGTTTGGTGTATTGCTGTCAAATTTAAGGATTAAATTAATCTAGGTCCAAAAAGCTGGAATTTGCAGTTCCGACTATATTCAGATAGTACACCTTAAATCTTTTTATAACTTTTTCAAATCAACTTGGATTTTCATCAAACTATACAGCTATCTTGGTAACATATTGATCTTACTGAATCAAAGGTCATTATGTAGTTTGGTGTATTGCTGTCAAATTTAATGAAGGTCAAAAAAGCTAGGATTTGCAATTTTGGACAAAATTCAGCATTTCAGATAGTACACTCACCTTAATTTTTTTTATAACTTTTTCAAATCAACTTGGATTTTCATCAAACTATGCAGCTATATTAGTAATATATTGATCTTACTCAATCACAGGTCATTATGTAGTTTGGTGTGTTGCTTACAAATTTCTAGGTAAAAAAAGATTGAATTTGCAGTTCGGACTATATTCAGATACCTAACCCTAATTTTTTTTATAACTTTTTCAAATCAACTAGGATTTTCATCAAACTATACAGCTATCTTAGTAATATATTGATCTTACTAAATCATAGGTCATTATGTAGTTTGGTGTATTGCTGTCAAATTTAAGGATTAAATTAATCTAGGTCCAAAAAGCTGGAATTTGCAGTTCCGACTATATTCAGATAGTACACCTTAAATCTTTTTATAACTTTTTCAAATCAACTTGGATTTTCATCAAACTATACAGCTATCTTGGTAACATATTGATCTTACTGAATCAAAGGTCATTATGTAGTTTGGTGTATTGCTGTCAAATTTAATGAAGGTCAAAAAAGCTAGGATTTGCAATTTTGGACAAAATTCAGCATTTCAGATAGTACACTCACCTTAATTTTTTTTATAACTTTTTCAAATCAACTTGGATTTTCATCAAACTATGCAGCTATATTAGTAATATATTGATCTTACTCAATCACAGGTCATTATGTAGTTTGGTGTGTTGCTTACAAATTTCTAGGTAAAAAAAGATTGAATTTGCAGTTCGGAACTATATTCAGATACCTAACCCTAATTTTTTTTATAACTTTTTCAAATCAACTAGGATTTTCATCAAACTATACAGCTATCTTAGTAATATATTGATCTTACTAAATCATAGGTCATTATGTAGTTTGGTGTATTGCTGTCAAATTTAAGGATTAAATTAATCTAGGTCCAAAAAGCTGGAATTTGCAGTTCCGACTATATTCAGATAGTACACCTTAAATCTTTTTATAACTTTTTCAAATCAACTTGGATTTTCATCAAACTATACAGCTATCTTGGTAACATATTGATCTTACTGAATCAAAGGTCATTATGTAGTTTGGTGTATTGCTGTCAAATTTAATGAAGGTCAAAAAAGCTAGGATTTGCAATTTTGGACAAAATTCAGCATTTCAGATAGTACACTCACCTTAATTTTTTTTATAACTTTTTCAAATCAACTTGGATTTTCATCAAACTATGCAGCTATATTAGTAATATATTGATCTTACTCAATCACAGGTCATTATGTAGTTTGGTGTGTTGCTTACAAATTTCTAGGTAAAAAAAGATTGAATTTGCAGTTCGGACTATATTCAGATACCTAACCCTAATTTTTTTTATAACTTTTTCAAATCAACTAGGATTTTCATCAAACTATACAGCTATCTTAGTAATATATTGATCTTACTAAATCATAGGTCATTATGTAGTTTGGTGTATTGCTGTCAAATTTAAGGATTAAATTAATCTAGGTCCAAAAAGCTGGAATTTGCAGTTCCGACTATATTCAGATAGTACACCTTAAATCTTTTTATAACTTTTTCAAATCAACTTGGATTTTCATCAAACTATACAGCTATCTTGGTAACATATTGATCTTACTGAATCAAAGGTCATTATGTAGTTTGGTGTTGCTGTCAATTTAATGAAGGTCAAAAAAGCTAGGATTTGCAATTTTGGACAAAATTCAGCATTTCAGATAGTACACTCACCTTAATTTTTTTTATAACTTTTTCAAATCAACTTGGATTTTCATCAAACTATGCAGCTATATTAGTAATATATTGATCTTACTCAATCACAGGTCATTATGTAGTTTGGTGTGTTGCTTACAAATTTCTAGGTAAAAAAAGATTGAATTTGCAGTTCGGACTATATTCAGATACCTAACCCTAATTTTTTTTATAACTTTTTCAAATCAACTAGGATTTTCATCAAACTATACAGCTATCTTAGTTAATATATTGATCTTACTAAATCATAGGTCATTATGTAGTTTGGTGTATTGCTGTCAAATTTAAGGATTAAATTAATCTAGGTCCAAAAAGCTGGAATTTGCAGTTCCGACTATATTCAGATAGTACACCTTAAATCTTTTTATAACTTTTTCAAATCAACTTGGATTTTCATCAAACTATACAGCTATCTTGGTAACATATTGATCTTACTGAATCAAAGGTCATTATGTAGTTTGGTGTATTGCTGTCAAATTTAATGAAGGTCAAAAAGCTAGGATTTGCAATTTTGGACAAAATTCAGCATTTCAGATAGTACACTCACCTTAATTTTTTTTATAACTTTTTCAAATCAACTTGGATTTTCATCAAACTATGCAGCTATATTAGTAATATATTGATCTTACTCAATCACAGGTCATTATGTAGTTTGGTGTGTTTGCTTACAAATTTCTAGGTAAAAAAAAGATTGAATTTGCAGTTCGGACTATATTCAGATACCTAACCCTAATTTTTTTTATAACTTTTTCAAATCAACTAGGATTTTCATCAAACTATACAGCTATCTTAGTAATATATTGATCTTACTAAATCATAGGTCATTATGTAGTTTGGTGTATTGCTGTCAAATTTAAGGATTAAATTAATCTAGGTCCAAAAAGCTGGAATTTGCAGTTCCGACTATATTCAGATAGTACACCTTAAATCTTTTTATAACTTTTTCAAATCAACTTGGATTTTCATCAAACTATACAGCTATCTTGGTAACCTATTGATCTTACTGAATCAAAGGTCATTATGTAGTTTGGTGTATTGCTGTCAAATTTAATGAAGGTCAAAAAAGCTAGGATTTGCAATTTTGGACAAAATTCAGCATTTCAGATAGTACACTCACCTTAATTTTTTTTATAACTTTTTCAAATCAACTTGGATTTTCATCAAACTATGCAGCTATATTAGTAATATATTGATCTTACTCAATCACAGGTCATTATGTAGTTTGGTGTGTTGCTTACAAATTTCTAGGTAAAAAAGATTGAATTTGCAGTTCGGACTATATTCAGATACCTAACCCTAATTTTTTTTATAACTTTTTCAAATCAACTAGGATTTTCATCAAACTATACAGCTATCTTAGTAATATATTGATCTTACTAAATCATAGGTCATTATGTAGTTTGGTGTATTGCTGTCAAATTTAAGGATTAAATTAATCTAGGTCCAAAAAGCTGGAATTTGCAGTTCCGACTATATTCAGATAGTACACCTTAAATCTTTTTATAACTTTTTCAAATCAACTTGGATTTTCATCAAACTATACAGCTATCTTGGTAACATATTGATCTTACTGAATCAAAGGTCATTATGTAGTTTGGTGTATTGCTGTCAAATTTAATGAAGGTCAAAAAAGCTAGGATTTGCAATTTTGGACAAAATTCAGCATTTCAGATAGTACACTCACCTTAATTTTTTTTTATAACTTTTTCAAATCAACTTGGATTTTCATCAAACTATGCAGCTATATTAGTAATATATTGATCTTACTCAATCACAGGTCATTATGTAGTTTGGTGTGTTGCTTACAAATTTCTAGGTAAAAAAAGATTGAATTTGCAGTTCGGACTATATTCAGATACCTAACCCTAATTTTTTTTATAACTTTTTCAAATCAACTAGGATTTTCATCAAACTATACAGCTATCTTAGTAATATATTGATCTTACTAAATCATAGGTCATTATGTAGTTTGGTGTATTGCTGTCAAATTTAAGGATTAAATTAATCTAGGTCCAAAAAGCTGGAATTTGCAGTTCCGACTATATTCAGATAGTACACCTTAAATCTTTTTATAACTTTTTCAAATCAACTTGGATTTTCATCAAACTATACAGCTATCTTGGTAACATATTGATCTTACTGAATCAAAGGTCATTATGTAGTTTGGTGTATTGCTGTCAAATTTAATGAAGGTCAAAAAAGCTAGGATTTGCAATTTTGGACAAAATTCAGCATTTCAGATAGTACACTCACTTTAATTTTTTTTATAACTTTTTCAAATCAACTTGGATTTTCATCAAACTATGCAGCTATATTAGTAATATATTGATCTTACTCAATCACAGGTCATTATGTAGTTTGGTGTGTGCTTACAAATTTCTAGGTAAAAAAAGATTGAATTTGCAGTTCGGACTATATTCAGATACCTAACCCTAATTTTTTTTATAACTTTTTCAAATCAACTAGGATTTTCATCAAACTATACAGCTATCTTAGTAATATATTGATCTTACTAAATCATAGGTCATTATGTAGTTTGGTGTATTGCTGTCAAATTTAAGGATTAAATTAATCTAGGTCCAAAAAGCTGGAATTTGCAGTTCCGACTATATTCAGATAGTACACCTTTAAATCTTTTTATAACTTTTTCAAATCAACTTGGATTTTCATCAAACTATACAGCTATCTTGGTAACATATTGATCTTACTGAATCAAAGGTCATTATGTAGTTTGGTGTATTGCTGTCAAATTTAATGAAGGTCAAAAAGCTAGGATTTGCAATTTTGGACAAAATTCAGCATTTCAGATAGTACACTCACCTTAATTTTTTTTATAACTTTTTCAAATCAACTTGGATTTTCATCAAACTATGCAGCT
>NW_026262609.1:22500-42500 GCF_021869535.1 Mytilus californianus | reverse complement strand
ATTTGACACTGTATAAGTCTACGGTTACTTTTATTTGTGTCGATAACAATAAAAGGCGACAATATTTCTTTCTTTTTATTGATATTCTTGTACCGGCTTGGTAATTGAGTACTTTTTGTACCTCAAGACTGATTGTTAGACATTAGAGTGAAGGATTTTAAGTTTCAAATTGCAATATGTGGTGTACTCATCAATATAGGGTGTCAACATTGACCTTTTTTCATGGTTATTCCATACCGGCATCATATTTTATTCTTTTTGGTTTATAGTTTTCAGTGTATGGAGACTAAAAACTTTGTCGACAGATATAGAAAGTGCCAATATTTCTCCTTTTATATGATATTTAAGTACTGCTCTGATAAATGAGTACTTTTATGCCTCATGCTGGACTGTTTGAGTTAAATTATATTTATTATTTTATTTTTTTTTTTTTTTTTTTTTTTTTTTTTAACTGTTTTGATAAATGCTGTAGTGTTAGAGTTAAATTATAGTTAAAATTTTGATTTGTTTATTTTTTTTTTTTTTTTTTTTTTTTTTTTAACTATATTGATTTCCTCTTTGCAAGTGGACCACACACTTTAAATTTCACACACCTAATTCTGAGAATGAGAAACCATGAAAAACGCTTTTGGACCGTGCGAAATAGCCGGCGTATTTCGTCTTTCATCGATTTTGTTCAAACACGTTTCATGTTGATACGCAATAACCCCGCTAGATATACACGTCTTATATACACCAATAGCTGGCGCATTTTGTCAGCTTATGTATACCAAAAAGTTCCAGCTTTAAGGTAGTAAAATGACGGAGATTTCGTTGTTCTTGTGAAAAAATTGCAAATCTTTCAAAGAATTTGGCAGATTTTTGAACTCAACTTTTTGTTTACAGGAATGAAGTCTCCGACCTGAGGTTATCCTGAAAGAACTTGAAAAAACGAGTCTTATTTACTTATATGTTTTTCCGATTGCTTGAGAAATGGCAAAGATACGAGCCTCAGAAAATGACCATATTGCAATGTTACAGGTTGATAGGAAAAGAAAGGCTTTAATATGAACGACAAAACAATAAACTGATCAAATAGCAGCCTGTCTGGGCTTTCTCAAACGCCAAAGATCTTTCAAATCGGTTGAGAAATGCCAAAGTTATTAACGTTCAAAGTCTGTATGCAAGTTATCATTGAGAGGGTTAGGGTTTGGGTTTGGGTTTGGGTCAGGGTTAGGGTCAGGGTTTGGGTTAGGGTTAGGGTTAGGGTAAGGGTTAGTGTTAGGGTTAGGGTCAGGGTTAGGGTCAGGGTTAGGGTTAGTGTTAGGGTTAGGGTTAGAGTCAGGGTTAGGTATCATATAGAGGGGGGCACCTGGGGTGTAGGCTGACAATTAATGGTTGTGATATGGCTGGCGTATGAATATATGAGGGTTAGGGTTAACCCTAACCCAAATTAGGGTTAACCCTAACCTGGGTTAGGGTTTGGGTTAGCCGGATCTTTTTTTCTAACCCTAACCCTTTCAAGTGCGCATGCGCCGATATGTTTTGGATTCAAGGGTCCCCCAACAGTAATACATACTTAGTTGTATATATAGTAGTCTTTTTGTAACAATTTCCTGAAGAAGGTATGCCAAAATTTGCATATTGAAATTCAGGGGAGATAATCTGTTAAGGCTTATAGGCAAACTTTGAAAAAATCGTATCTCTGTTGTTGACCGTCCGATTTTTAAACTGTTTAGCGTTTTGGAAAGGGAATTCAATTGCGCACATTTTGATGTCTTGATATTGAAAATGTATCGGGGCATTCAAAAGTTATAGGTCGCCGAAGAAAACGTGTCAGAAACTGTGGTACAACTTTCCCTAAATGTTAAGAAATGATAGCCTTTCATGAAGGAGTTTAAGTGTCAAGCTGCTATATTTGTTGTATTCATCAATATCTTGGGCCAATATTTACCCTTTTCCTTGAATATTCTCTACCGGCATAATAATTTTATTCTTTATGTACCTCGCGATGAAAATTTTGTCAAAAATTAAGCGCTTCGTAAGTCTACGGTTATACTAAAACTTTTGTCGACAAGAATAAAAAGAGCCAATATTTCTTCTTTTGAATGATATTCTGGTACTGGCCTTATAATTGAGCACTTTTAAATACATCCTGATGGGTTGTTTGACATTAAATGGGAATGAAAACAAGTTTAAATAACAAAATTTGTTGTCGGTATAAACAAAAGGTGCCAATATATTCCCTTCTTCCTGATTTTTCTGGTCCGGCATCATTATTTGAATCTCAGAATGAATGGTTTGACACAAATTGAGAGATTTATAAGTGTACGGTTACTAATATTTATGTCGCGAAACAATTAAAAGCGACACTATTTCATCTTTGTCCTAATATTCTTGTACTGGCCAGGTAATAGAGGCCATTTGATACATTCAAATGGATTGTCAGACATTAAAGTGACAGAATAAATGTTTTGAAGTGCTATATTTGTTGCATTCAGCAATATAGGGTGCCAATATTGACCATTTTCTTGGTTATTACTTACCGGCATTAACATTTTATCCTTTCGGTACCTGAGGATTGATAGTTTTACACAGGTTAGGAGTCTACGGTTACTAAAACATTTGTCGACAACTATAAGAATGCATAATTTGACAACAATTGAGAGATTTATAAGTGTACGGTTACTGATATTTATGTCAATACCAACTAAAAGTGACAATATTTCATATGTTGTATGATATTTATGAGTTTAGATGGATTCTCAGACACAAAAGTGAAGAAATGAATGTTTCAGGTTGCTGTATTTTGTTGTCTGCATCTATACATGGTGCCAATATCTATCCTTTTTGATGATACTTGTGTGCCAGCATGAACATTTTATTCTTTTGATGGATAATTTGACACTGTATAAGTCTACGGTTACTTATATTTGTGTCGATAACAATAAAAGGCGACACTATTTCTTTCTTTTTGATGATACTTCTGTGCCGGTATAAACATTTTATTCTTTTGATGGATAATTTGACACTGTATAAGTCTACGGTTACTTATATTTGTGTCGATAACAATAAAAGGCGACACTATTTCTTTCTTTTTGATGATACTTCTGTGCCGGCATAAACATTTCATTCTTAGGATGGATAATTTGACACTGTATAAGTCTACGGTTACTTTTATTTGTGTCGATAACAATAAAAGGCGACACTATTTTTTTCTTTTTGATGATACTTCTGTGCCGGTATAAACATTTCATTCTTAGGATGGATAATTTGACACTGTATAAGTCTACGGTTACTTTTATTTGTGTCGATAACAATAAAAGGCGACAATATTTCTTTCTTTTTATTGATATTCTTGTACCGGCTTGGTAATTGAGTACTTTTTGTACCTCAAGACTGATTGTTAGACATTAGAGTGAAGGATTTTAAGTTTCAAATTGCAATATGTGGTGTACTCATCAATATAGGGTGTCAACATTGACCTTTTTTCATGGTTATTCCATACCGGCATCATATTTTATTCTTTTTGGTTTATAGTTTTCAGTGTATGGAGAGGGTTAGGGTTAGGGTTAGGGTTAGGGTTAGGGTTAGGGTTAGGGTTAGGGTTAGGGTTAGGGTTAGGGTTAGGGTTAGGGTTAGGTTAGGGTTAGGGTTAGGGTTAGGGTTAGGGTTAGGGTTAGGGTTAGGGTTAGGGTTAGGGTTAGGGTTAGGGTTAGGGGTTAGGGTTAGGGTTAGGGTTAGGGTTAGGGTTAGGGTTAGGGTTAGGGTTAGGGTTAGGGTTAGGGTTAGGGTTAGGGTTAGGGTTAGGGTTAGGGTTAGGGTTAGGGTTAGGGTTAAGGGTTAGGGTTAGGGTTAGGGTTAGGGTTAGGGTTAGGGTTAGGGTTAGGGTTAGGGTTAGGGTTAGGGTTAGGTTAGGGTTAGGGTTAGGGTTTAGGGTTAGGGTTAGGGTTAGGGTTAGGGTTAGGGTTAGGGTTAGGGTTAGGGTTAGGGTTAGGGTTAGGGTTAGGGTTAGGGTTAGGGTTAGGGTTAGGGTTAGGGTTAGGGTTAGGGTTAGGGTTAGGGTTAGGGTTAGGTTAGGGTTAGGGTTAGGGTTAGGGTTAGGGTTAGGGTTAGGGTTAGGGTTAGGGTTAGGGTTAGGGTTAGGGTTAGGGTTAGGGTTAGGGTTAGGGTTAGGGTTAGGGTTAGGTTAGGGTTAGGGTTAGGGTTAGGGTTAGGGTTAGGGTTAGGTTAGGGTTAGGTTAGGGTTAGGGTTAGGGTTAGGGTTAGGGTTAGGGTTAGGGTTAGGTATCATATAGAGGGGGGCACCTGGGGTGTAGGCTGACTATTAAGGGTTGTGATATGGCTGGCGTATGAATATATGAGGGTTAGGGTTAACCCTAACCCAAATTAGGGTTAGGGTTAGGGTTTGGGTTAGCCGGATCTTTTTTTCTAACCCTAACCCTTTCAAGTGCGCATGCGCCGATATGTTTTGGATTCAAGGGTCCCCCTATAGTAATACATACTTAGTTGTATATATAGTAGTCTTTTTGTAACAATTTCCTGAAGAAGGTATGCCAAAATTTGCATATTGAAATTCAGGGGAGATAATCTGATAAGGCTTATAGGCAAACTTTGAAAAAATCGTATCTCTGTTGTTGACCGTCCGATTTTTAAACTGTTTAGCGTTTTGGAAAGGGAATTCAATTGCGCACATTTTGGTGTCTTGATATTGAAAATGTATCGGGGCATTCAAAAGTTATAGGTCCCCGAAGAAAACGTGTCAGAAACTGTGGTACAACGATCCCTAAATGTTAAGAAATGATAGCCTTTCATGAAGGAGTTTAAGGGTCAAGCTGCTATATTTGTTGTATTCATCAATATCTTGGGCCAATATTTACCCTTTTCCTTGAATATTCTCTACCGGCATAATAATTTTATTCTTTATGTACCTCGCGATGAAAATTTTGTCAAAAATTAAGCGCTTCGTAAGTCTACGGTTATACTAAAACTTTTGTCGACAAGAATAAAAAGAGCCAATATTTCTTCTTTTGAATGATATTCTGGTACTGGCCTTATAATTGAGCACTTTTAAATACATCCTGATGGGTTGTTTGACATTAAATGGGAATGAAAACAAGTTTAAATAACAAAATTTGTTGTCGGTATCAACAAAAGGTGCCAATATCTTCCCTTCTTCCTGATTTTTCTGGTCCGGCATCATTATTTGAATCTCAGAATGAATGGTTTGACACAAATTGAGAGATTTATAAGTGTACGGTTACTAATATTTATGTCGCGAAACAATTAAAAGTGACACTATTTCATCTTTGTTCTATTATTCTTGTACTGGCCAGGTAATAGAGGCCATTTGATACATTCAAATGGATTGTCAGACATAAAAGTGAAAGAATAAATGTTTTGAAGTGCTATATTTGTTGCATTCAGCAATATAGGGTGCCAATATTGACCATTTTCTTGGTTATTACTTACCGGCATTAACATTTTATCCTTTCAGTACCTGAGGATTGATAGTTTTACACAGGTTGGGAGTCTACGGTTAATAAAACATTTGTCGACAACTATAAGAATGCATAATTTGACAACAATTGAGAGATTTATATGTGTACGGTTACTGATATTTATGTCAATACAAACTAAAAGTGACAATATTTCATATGTTGTATGATACTTATGAGTTTAGGAGGATTTGTATTTGTTGTCTGCATCTATAAATGGTGCCAATATCTATCCTTTTTGATGATACTTGTGTGCCAGCATGAACATTTTATTCTTTTGATGGATAATTTGACACTGTATAAGTCTACGGTTACTTATATTTGTGTCGATAACAATAAAAGGCGACAATATTTCTTTCTTTTTGATGATACTTTTGTGCCGGTATAAACATTTCATCATTAGGATGGATAATTTGACACTGTATAAGTCTACGGTTACTTTTATTTGTGTCGATAACAATAAAAGGCGACAATATTTCATTCTTTTTATTGATATTCTTGTACCGGCTTGGTAATTGAGTACTTTTTGTACCTCAAAATTGATGTTAGACATTAGAGCGAAGGATTTTAAGTTTCAAATGCTATATATGTGTTGTACTCATCAATATAGGGTGTCAACATTGACCTTTTTCAAAGTCTGAGTGCGCATGCGCGACATGCCTTGGATACAAGGGTTCCCCCCATTAGCATATGTGTACTGAGTGCTTTATATAGTAGGCTTTGTGTAATAATTTCCTCAAACAAGTTGACACAAAATTTGAATTCAGGGAAGATAATCCAATTAGGAATATAGGCAAAGTTTGAAAAATCGTAGCTCCGTTGTTTGCGGTCCGATGTATAAACTGTTTAGTGTTTTGGAAAGGACATTTAACTGCGAAAATTGTGCTGACTTGATAGTGAAAATAAAATGTGTATAGCCGTTAAAGAAGACTTGGGTATTTGTTTACATATCAGACGTAGTAAGGAATACGGGAGGCTATATGGCAAACTTTGAAAAAATCATAGCTCCGTTTTTAACCGTTTGATTTACAAAATGTTTAACGTTTTGGAAAGGACATTCAATTGGGCAAATCGTGCAGTCTAGGTTTGGAAGATCAGTTCAGGCATTCAAAAGTTATAGGTCGATAAAGAACACATGGGTATTTGTTTACATATTAGACGTAGTATGGAACACGGAAGTGTACATGGCAAACTTTGAAAAATCATAGCTCCGTTGTTTACCGTTCGATTTCCAAAATGTTTAACGTTTTATAATGGGCAGTCAATTGCGCACATTTTGGTGTCTTGATATTGAAAATGTATCGGGGCATTCAAAAGTTAGAGGTCGCCGAAGAAAACGTGTCAGAAACTGTGGTACAAAGATCCAATGTGCTCCACCTAAATGTTAAGAAATGATAGCCTTTCATGAAGGAGTTTAAGTGTCAAGCTGCTATATTTGTTGTATTCATCAATATCTTGGGCCAATATTTACCCTTTTCCTTGAATATTCTCTACCGGCATAATAATTTTATTCTTTATGTACCTCGCGATGAAATTTTTTTCAAAAATTAAGCGCTTCCTAAGTCTACGGTTATACTAAAACTTTTGTCGACAAGAATAAAAAGAGCCAATATTTCTTCTTTTGAATGATATTCTGGTACTGGCCTTATAATTGAGCACTTTTAAATAAATCCTGATGGGTTGTTTGACATTAAATGGGAATGAAAACAAGTTTAAATAACAAAATTTGTTGTCGGTATCAACAAAAGGTGCCAATATCTTCCCTTCTTCCTGATTTTTCTGGTCCGGCATCATTATTTGAATCTAAGAATGAATGGTTTGACACAAATTGAGAGATTTATAAGTGTACGGTTACTAATATTTATGTCGCGAAACAATTAAAAGCGACACTATTTCATCTTTGTTATAATATTCTTGTACCGGCCTGGTAATAGAGGACATTTGATACATTCAAATGGATTGTCAGACATAAAAGTGAAAGAATAAATGTTTTGAAGTGCTATATTTGTTGCATTCAGCAATATAGGGTGCCAATATTGACCATTTTCTTGGTTATTACTTACCGGCATTAACATTTTATCCTTTCGGTACCTGAGGATTGATAGTTTTACACAGGTTTGGAGTCTACGGTTACTAAAACATTTGTCGACATTTATAAGAAGGCATAATTTGACAACAATTGAGAGATTTATAAGTGTACGGTTACTGATATTTATGTCGATACCAACTAAAAGTGACAATACTTCATATGTTGTATAATATTTATGAGTTTAGATGTATTCTCAGACACAAAAGTGAAGAAATGAATGTTTCAGGTTGCTGTATTTGTTGTCTGCATCTATAAATGGTGCCAATATCTATCCTTTTGATGATACTTGTGTGCCAGCATGAACATTTTATTCTTTTGATGGATAATTTGACACTGTATAAGGCTACGGTTACTTTTATTTGTGTCGATAACAATAAAAGGCGACAATATTTCTTTCTTTTTGATGATACTTCTGTGCCGGTATAAACATTTCATTCTTAGGATGGATAATTTGACACTGTATAAGTCTACGGTTACTTTTATTTGTGTCGATAACAATAAAAGGCGACAATATTTCTTTCTTTTTATTGATATTCTTGTACCGGCTTTGTAATTGAGTACTTTTTGTACCTCAAAATTGATTGTTAGACATTAGACTGAAGGATTTTAAGTTTCAAATTGCTATATGTGTTGTACTCATCAATATAGGGTGTCAACATTGACCTTTTTCAAGGTTATTCCATACCGGCAACCTATTTTATTCTTTTTGGTTTATAGTTTTCAGTGTATGGAGACTAAAAACTTTGTCGACAGATATAAAAAGTGCCAATATTTCTTCTTTTATATGATATTTAAGTACTTTTATGCCTCATGCTGGACTGTTTGAGTTAAATTATATTTATTATTTTTTTTTTTTTTTTTTTTTTTTTTTAACTGGTCGGATAAATGCTGGAGTGTTAGAGTTAAATTATAGTTAAAATTTTTATTTATTTATTTATAAAGTCTGAGTGCGCATGCGCGACATGCCTTGGATACAAGGGTTCCCCCCATTAGCATATGTGTACTGAGTGCTTTATATAGTAGGCTTTGTGTAATAATTTCCTCAAACAAGGTGTGACACAAAATTTGAATTCAGGGAAGATAATCCAATTAGGAATATAGGCAAAGTTTGAAAAATCGTAGCTCCGTTGTTTGCGGTCCGATGTATAAACTGTTTAGTGTTTTGGAAGAGACATTTAACTGCGGAAATTGTGCTGACTTGATAGTGAAAATAAAATGTGTATAGCCGTTAAAGAAGACTTGGGTATTTGTTTACATATCAGACGTAGTAAGGAATACGGGAGGCTATATGGCAAACTTTGAAAAAGTCATAGCTCCGTTTTTAACCGTTTGATTTACAAAATGTTTAACGTTTTGGAAAGGACATTCAATTGGGCAAATTGTGCAGTCTAGGTTTGGAAGATCAGGTCAGGCATTCAAAAGTTATAGGTCGATAAAGAACACATGGGTATTTGTTTACATATTAGACGTAGTATGGAACACGGAAGTGTACATGGCAAACTTTGAAAAATCATAGCTCCGTTGTTTACCGTTCGATTTCCAAAATGTTTAACGTTTTGGAATGGGCATTGAATTGGGCAAATTGTGCAGTCTGGTTTTGGAACATCAGCTCAGGCATTCAAAAGTTATAGGTCGATAAAAAAGCCAACTAATAACTGTAACATGCTTATTCCTGGTACAACATTAGCAGGTGCTCCACCTTACTATGCAACATAGAATGGCACTGCCTATTTTTAACCGACATTTATAAGAGGAGACAGCACAGGTGTATGTAAAGAACACTCTGAGAATACCAAAGCATATGCCTCATATGGAATTATACTCCTTGGTACAACATTTTGGAGTGCTCCATGTGTAAATAGCAATCTGTGTTGAGGAATGCGAATGTTTTTCTAGGGACTTGCAAAGGCTGTTAAAAAGGGTTAATTTGCACCTAAACATACTTTACTGAATCAGCAGTTAGTTGGTTTAGGCTTCTGTGGCAGGAATTAAATTGCTGGTACAACAATTCAATGTGCTCCGCATAAATATTTAGGACACGATAGGACTGACCTGTCGTGTGAAGGAGTTTAAGTGTCAAATTGGTATATTTGTTGTATTCATGAATAAAATTGACCTTTTTCTTGATTATTCCTTACCGGCATAAACATTTTATACTTGTGGTAGCTCAGGTTTGATAGATTTACACAGTTTGTCAGTCTACAGTTACTCAATTAAACATACAATTTGACAGGAATGAATGAAAATGGCAAACTGCTACTTTGCATTTTGTAAGAATAGTATATAATTGAGATAGCTGTCTAGTTAACCTTAAAATCCCAGTTGATTTGAGAAAGTTGTAGAAATTCTTAAAGGTGACTATCTGAATGTAGTCAGAAGTGAAAATCTTAGCCTTTTTCACCTATGAAATAAACCTACAATTTGACAGGAAGGTTAATAAAATGGCAAATGACTTTGCAATTGGTAAGAACAGTATATAATTGAGACAGCTGTCATGTTTCATAAAAATCCAAGTCGATTTGAAAAAGTGACAGAAATGTTTAAGGTTGACTATCTGAATTTATTGCGCACTGAAAATTTAAGCTGTTTTGACTTCTCAATTAAAACATACCATTTACCAGTAATCAACCCAAATGCCAAATGACTCTGTCCTATGTAAGAACAGGGTATATTGGAAATAGCTGTCAAGGTTTTTGAAAATCCAAGTCGATTTGAAAAAGTTACAGAAATGTTTAAGGTTGACTATCTGAATTTATTGCGCACTGAAAATTTAAGCTGTTTTGACTTGTCAATTAAAACCTACCGTTTGCAAAAATATTTGACAGCATCAACTTAAACTGACCATATTTGCACATTATTATGTAAATCTATATAGCCGCATAATAATTCAGTAATAATTTTATGTCAAGAATGAATGTTTTATACAAATGACAGTAGTATTGGAACATAATGTGAATACACAATTTTCTCCGTATAAATATAGATTGCCAGCATGTCCTCTTTTTAATCAAAATATTGTCTAGCAACAAAATTTCAGTAGTTTTGATACCTCAGGCTGACTCCTATAACAAAATTATTTGACTGCATCAACCAAAACTGACCATATTTGCACTTTATTTTGTAAATCTATATAGCCGCATGGTAAATCAGCAACTATTTTTATGTCAGGATTTAATGTATAATACAAATGACAGCAATATTGGAACACAACAACTACAAATTTTTGTCCACATAAATTAAGAGTGCCAGCATGTCCTCCTTTTGTTCAATATATTGATACGTAACAAAATTTAAGTAGTTTTGATACCCCAGGCTGACTCATATAGCAAAATGTCAGGATGTATTAATTTAATCCTTAAATTTGACAGCAATACACCAAACTACATAATGACCTATGATTTAGTAAGATCAATATATTACTAAAATAGCTGTATAGGTTGATTAAAATCCTAGTTGATTTGAAAAAGTTATAAAAAAAATTAGGGTTAGGTATCTGAATATAGTCCGAACTGCAAATTCAATCTTTTTTTACCTAGAAATTTGTAAGCAACACACCAAACTACATAATGACCTGTGATTGAGTAAGATCAATATATTACTAATATAGCTGCATAGTTTGATGAAAATCCAAGTTGATTTGAAAAAGTTATAAAAAAAATTAAGGTGAGTGTACTATCTGAAATGCTGAATTTTGTCCAAAATTGCAAATCCTAGCTTTTTTGACCTTCATTAAATTTGACAGCAATACACCAAACTACATAATGACCTTTGATTCAGTAAGATCAATATGTTACCAAGATAGCTGTATAGTTTGATGAAAATCCAAGTTGATTTGAAAAAGTTATAAAAAGATTTAAGGTGTACTATCTGAATATAGTCGGAACTGCAAATTCAAGCTTTTTGGACCCAGATTAATTTAATCCTTAAATTTGACAGCAATACACCAAACTACATAATGACCTATGATTTAGTAAGATCAATATATTACTACGATAGCTGTATAGTTTGATGAAAATCCTAGTTGATTTGAAAAAGTTATAAAAAAAATTAGGGTTAGGTATCTGAATATAGTCCGAACTGCAAATTCAATCTTTTTTTACCTAGAAATTTGTAAGGGTTAGGGTTAGGGTTAGGGTTAGGGTTAGGGTTAGGGTTAGGGTTAGGGTTAGGGGTTAGGGTTAGGGGTTAGGGTTAGGGTTAGGGTTAGGGTTAGGGTTAGGGTTAGGGTTAGGGTTAGGGTTAGGGTTAGGGTTAGGGTTAGGGTTAGGGTTAGGGTTAGGGTTAGGGTTAGGGTTAGGGTTAGGGTTAGGGTTAGGGTTAGGGTTAGGGTTAGGGTTAGGGTTAGGGTTAGGGTTAGGGTTAGGGTTAGGGTTAGGGTTAGGGTTAGGGTTAGGGTTAGGGTTAGGGTTAGGGTTAGGGTTAGGGTTAGGGTTAGGGTTAGGGTTAGGGTTAGGGTTAGGGTTAGGGTTAGGGTTAGGGTTAGGGTTAGGGTTAGGGTTAGGGTTAGGGTTAGGGTTAGGGTTAGGGTTAGGGTTAGGGTTAGGGTTAGGGTTAGGGTTAGGGTTAGGGTTAGGGTTAGGGTTAGGGTTAGGGTTAGGGTTAGGGTTAGGGTTAGGGTTAGGGTTAGGGTTAGGGTTAGGGTTAGGGTTAGGGTTAGGGTTAGGGTTAGGGTTAGGGTTAGGGTTAGGGTTAGGGTTAGGGTTAGGGTTAGGGTTAGGGTTAGGGTTAGGGTTAGGGTTAGGGTTAGGGTTAGGGTTAGGGTTAGGGTTAGGGTTAGGGTTAGGGTTAGGGTTAGGGTTAGGGTTAGGGTTAGGGTTAGGGTTAGGGTTAGGGTTAGGGTTAGGGTTAGGGTTAGGGTTAGGGTTAGGGTTAGGGTTAGGGTTAGGGTTAGGGTTAGGGTTAGGGTTAGGGTTAGGGTTAGGGTTAGGGTTAGGGTTAGGGTTAGGGTTAGGGTTAGGGTTAGGGTTAGGGTTAGGGTTAGGGTTAGGGTTAGGGTTAGGGTTAGGGTTAGGGTTAGGGTTAGGGTTAGGGTTAGGTTAGGGTTAGGGTTAGGGTTAGGGTTAGGGTTAGGGTTAGGGTTAGGGTTAGGGTTAGGGTTAGGGTTAGGGTTAGGGTTAGGGTTAGGGTTTAGGGTTAGGGTTAGGGTTAGGGTTAGGGTTAGGGTTAGGGTTAGGGTTAGGGTTAGGGTTAGGGTTAGGTATCATATAGAGGGGGGCACCTGGGGTGTAGGCTGACTATTAAGGGTTGTGATATGGCTGGCGTATGAATATATGAGGGTTAGGGTTAACCCTAACCCAAATTAGGGTTAGGGTTAGGGTTTGGGTTAGCCGGATCTTTTTTAGGGTTAGGGTTAGGGTTAGGGTTAGGGTTAGGGTTAGGGTTAGGGTTAGGGTTAGGGTTAGGGTTAGGGTTAGGGTTAGGGTTAGGGTTAGGGTTAGGGTTAGGGTTTAGGGTTAGGGTTAGGGTTAGGGTTAGGGTTAGGGTTAGGGTTAGGGTTAGGGTTAGGGTTAGGGTTAGGGTTAGGGTTAGGGTTAGGGTTAGGGTTAGGGTTCATATAGAGGGGGGCACCTGGGGTGTAGGCTGACTATTAAGGGTTGTGATATGGCTGGCGTATGAATATATGAGGGTTAGGGTTAACCCTAACCCAAATTAGGGTTAGGGTTAGGGTTTGGGTTAGCCGGATCTTTTTTTCTAACCCTAACCCTTTCAAGTGCGCATGCGCCGATATGTTTTGGATTCAAGGGTCCCCCTATAGTAATACATACTTAGTTGTATATATAGTAGTCTTTTTGTAACAATTTCCTGAAGAAGGTATGCCAAAATTTGCATATTGAAATTCAGGGGAGATAATCTGATAAGGCTTATAGGCAAACTTTGAAAAAATCGTATCTCTGTTGTTGACCGTCCGATTTTTAAACTGTTTAGCGTTTTGGAAAGGGAATTCAATTGCGCACATTTTGGTGTCTTGATATTGAAAATGTATCGGGGCATTCAAAAGTTATAGGTCCCCGAAGAAAACGTGTCAGAAACTGTGGTACAACGATCCCTAAATGTTAAGAAATGATAGCCTTTCATGAAGGAGTTTAAGGGTCAAGCTGCTATATTTGTTGTATTCATCAATATCTTGGGCCAATATTTACCCTTTTCCTTGAATATTCTCTACCGGCATAATAATTTTATTCTTTATGTACCTCGCGATGAAAATTTTGTCAAAAATTAAGCGCTTCGTAAGTCTACGGTTATACTAAAACTTTTGTCGACAAGAATAAAAAGAGCCAATATTTCTTCTTTTGAATGATATTCTGGTACTGGCCTTATAATTGAGCACTTTTAAATACATCCTGATGGGTTGTTTGACATTAAATGGGAATGAAAACAAGTTTAAATAACAAAATTTGTTGTCGGTATCAACAAAAGGTGCCAATATCTTCCCTTCTTCCTGATTTTTCTGGTCCGGCATCATTATTTGAATCTCAGAATGAATGGTTTGACACAAATTGAGAGATTTATAAGTGTACGGTTACTAATATTTATGTCGCGAAACAATTAAAAGTGACACTATTTCATCTTTGTTCTATTATTCTTGTACTGGCCAGGTAATAGAGGCCATTTGATACATTCAAATGGATTGTCAGACATAAAAGTGAAAGAATAAATGTTTTGAAGTGCTATATTTGTTGCATTCAGCAATATAGGGTGCCAATATTGACCATTTTCTTGGTTATTACTTACCGGCATTAACATTTTATCCTTTCAGTACCTGAGGATTGATAGTTTTACACAGGTTGGGAGTCTACGGTTAATAAAACATTTGTCGACAACTATAAGAATGCATAATTTGACAACAATTGAGAGATTTATATGTGTACGGTTACTGATATTTATGTCAATACAAACTAAAAGTGACAATATTTCATATGTTGTATGATACTTATGAGTTTAGGAGGATTTGTATTTGTTGTCTGCATCTATAAATGGTGCCAATATCTATCCTTTTTGATGATACTTGTGTGCCAGCATGAACATTTTATTCTTTTGATGGATAATTTGACACTGTATAAGTCTACGGTTACTTATATTTGTGTCGATAACAATAAAAGGCGACAATATTTCTTTCTTTTTGATGATACTTTTGTGCCGGTATAAACATTTCATCATTAGGATGGATAATTTGACACTGTATAAGTCTACGGTTACTTTTATTTGTGTCGATAACAATAAAAGGCGACAATATTTCATTCTTTTTATTGATATTCTTGTACCGGCTTGGTAATTGAGTACTTTTTGTACCTCAAAATTGATGTTAGACATTAGAGCGAAGGATTTTAAGTTTCAAATGCTATATATGTGTTGTACTCATCAATATAGGGTGTCAACATTGACCTTTTTCAAAGTCTGAGTGCGCATGCGCGACATGCCTTGGATACAAGGGTTCCCCCCATTAGCATATGTGTACTGAGTGCTTTATATAGTAGGCTTTGTGTAATAATTTCCTCAAACAAGTTGACACAAAATTTGAATTCAGGGAAGATAATCCAATTAGGAATATAGGCAAAGTTTGAAAAATCGTAGCTCCGTTGTTTGCGGTCCGATGTATAAACTGTTTAGTGTTTTGGAAAGGACATTTAACTGCGAAAATTGTGCTGACTTGATAGTGAAAATAAAATGTGTATAGCCGTTAAAGAAGACTTGGGTATTTGTTTACATATCAGACGTAGTAAGGAATACGGGAGGCTATATGGCAAACTTTGAAAAAATCATAGCTCCGTTTTTAACCGTTTGATTTACAAAATGTTTAACGTTTTGGAAAGGACATTCAATTGGGCAAATCGTGCAGTCTAGGTTTGGAAGATCAGTTCAGGCATTCAAAAGTTATAGGTCGATAAAGAACACATGGGTATTTGTTTACATATTAGACGTAGTATGGAACACGGAAGTGTACATGGCAAACTTTGAAAAATCATAGCTCCGTTGTTTACCGTTCGATTTCCAAAATGTTTAACGTTTTATAATGGGCAGTCAATTGCGCACATTTTGGTGTCTTGATATTGAAAATGTATCGGGGCATTCAAAAGTTAGAGGTCGCCGAAGAAAACGTGTCAGAAACTGTGGTACAAAGATCCAATGTGCTCCACCTAAATGTTAAGAAATGATAGCCTTTCATGAAGGAGTTTAAGTGTCAAGCTGCTATATTTGTTGTATTCATCAATATCTTGGGCCAATATTTACCCTTTTCCTTGAATATTCTCTACCGGCATAATAATTTTATTCTTTATGTACCTCGCGATGAAATTTTTTTCAAAAATTAAGCGCTTCCTAAGTCTACGGTTATACTAAAACTTTTGTCGACAAGAATAAAAAGAGCCAATATTTCTTCTTTTGAATGATATTCTGGTACTGGCCTTATAATTGAGCACTTTTAAATAAATCCTGATGGGTTGTTTGACATTAAATGGGAATGAAAACAAGTTTAAATAACAAAATTTGTTGTCGGTATCAACAAAAGGTGCCAATATCTTCCCTTCTTCCTGATTTTTCTGGTCCGGCATCATTATTTGAATCTAAGAATGAATGGTTTGACACAAATTGAGAGATTTATAAGTGTACGGTTACTAATATTTATGTCGCGAAACAATTAAAAGCGACACTATTTCATCTTTGTTATAATATTCTTGTACCGGCCTGGTAATAGAGGACATTTGATACATTCAAATGGATTGTCAGACATAAAAGTGAAAGAATAAATGTTTTGAAGTGCTATATTTGTTGCATTCAGCAATATAGGGTGCCAATATTGACCATTTTCTTGGTTATTACTTACCGGCATTAACATTTTATCCTTTCGGTACCTGAGGATTGATAGTTTTACACAGGTTTGGAGTCTACGGTTACTAAAACATTTGTCGACATTTATAAGAAGGCATAATTTGACAACAATTGAGAGATTTATAAGTGTACGGTTACTGATATTTATGTCGATACCAACTAAAAGTGACAATACTTCATATGTTGTATAATATTTATGAGTTTAGATGTATTCTCAGACACAAAAGTGAAGAAATGAATGTTTCAGGTTGCTGTATTTGTTGTCTGCATCTATAAATGGTGCCAATATCTATCCTTTTGATGATACTTGTGTGCCAGCATGAACATTTTATTCTTTTGATGGATAATTTGACACTGTATAAGGCTACGGTTACTTTTATTTGTGTCGATAACAATAAAAGGCGACAATATTTCTTTCTTTTTGATGATACTTCTGTGCCGGTATAAACATTTCATTCTTAGGATGGATAATTTGACACTGTATAAGTCTACGGTTACTTTTATTTGTGTCGATAACAATAAAAGGCGACAATATTTCTTTCTTTTTATTGATATTCTTGTACCGGCTTTGTAATTGAGTACTTTTTGTACCTCAAAATTGATTGTTAGACATTAGACTGAAGGATTTTAAGTTTCAAATTGCTATATGTGTTGTACTCATCAATATAGGGTGTCAACATTGACCTTTTTCTATAGTTTTCAGTGTATGGAGACTAAAAACTTTGTCGACAGATATAAAAAGTGCCAATATTTCTTCTTTTATATGATATTTAAGTACTTTTATGCCTCATGCTGGACTGTTTGAGTTAAATTATATTTATTATTTTTTTTTTTTTTTTTTTTTTTTTTTAACTGGTCGGATAAATGCTGGAGTGTTAGAGTTAAATTATAGTTAAAATTTTTATTTATTTATTTATAAAGTCTGAGTGCGCATGCGCGACATGCCTTGGATACAAGGGTTCCCCCCATTAGCATATGTGTACTGAGTGCTTTATATAGTAGGCTTTGTGTAATAATTTCCTCAAACAAGGTGTGACACAAAATTTGAATTCAGGGAAGATAATCCAATTAGGAATATAGGCAAAGTTTGAAAAATCGTAGCTCCGTTGTTTGCGGTCCGATGTATAAACTGTTTAGTGTTTTGGAAGAGACATTTAACTGCGGAAATTGTGCTGACTTGATAGTGAAAATAAAATGTGTATAGCCGTTAAAGAAGACTTGGGTATTTGTTTACATATCAGACGTAGTAAGGAATACGGGAGGCTATATGGCAAACTTTGAAAAAGTCATAGCTCCGTTTTTAACCGTTTGATTTACAAAATGTTTAACGTTTTGGAAAGGACATTCAATTGGGCAAATTGTGCAGTCTAGGTTTGGAAGATCAGGTCAGGCATTCAAAAGTTATAGGTCGATAAAGAACACATGGGTATTTGTTTACATATTAGACGTAGTATGGAACACGGAAGTGTACATGGCAAACTTTGAAAAATCATAGCTCCGTTGTTTACCGTTCGATTTCCAAAATGTTTAACGTTTTGGAATGGGCATTGAATTGGGCAAATTGTGCAGTCTGGTTTTGGAACATCAGCTCAGGCATTCAAAAGTTATAGGTCGATAAAAAAGCCAACTAATAACTGTAACATGCTTATTCCTGGTACAACATTAGCAGGTGCTCCACCTTACTATGCAACATAGAATGGCACTGCCTATTTTTAACCGACATTTATAAGAGGAGACAGCACAGGTGTATGTAAAGAACACTCTGAGAATACCAAAGCATATGCCTCATATGGAATTATACTCCTTGGTACAACATTTTGGAGTGCTCCATGTGTAAATAGCAATCTGTGTTGAGGAATGCGAATGTTTTTCTAGGGACTTGCAAAGGCTGTTAAAAAGGGTTAATTTGCACCTAAACATACTTTACTGAATCAGCAGTTAGTTGGTTTAGGCTTCTGTGGCAGGAATTAAATTGCTGGTACAACAATTCAATGTGCTCCGCATAAATATTTAGGACACGATAGGACTGACCTGTCGTGTGAAGGAGTTTAAGTGTCAAATTGGTATATTTGTTGTATTCATGAATAAAATTGACCTTTTTCTTGATTATTCCTTACCGGCATAAACATTTTATACTTGTGGTAGCTCAGGTTTGATAGATTTACACAGTTTGTCAGTCTACAGTTACTCAATTAAACATACAATTTGACAGGAATGAATGAAAATGGCAAACTGCTACTTTGCATTTTGTAAGAATAGTATATAATTGAGATAGCTGTCTAGTTAACCTTAAAATCCCAGTTGATTTGAGAAAGTTGTAGAAATTCTTAAAGGTGACTATCTGAATGTAGTCAGAAGTGAAAATCTTGGCCTTTTTCACCTATGAAATAAACCTACAATTTGACAGGAAGGTTAATAAAATGGCAAATGACTTTGCAATTGGTAAGAACAGTATATAATTGAGACAGCTGTCATGTTTCATAAAAATCCAAGTCGATTTGAAAAAGTGACAGAAATGTTTAAGGTTGACTATCTGAATTTATTGCGCACTGAAAATTTAAGCTGTTTTGACTTCTCAATTAAAACATACCATTTACCAGTAATCAACCCAAATGCCAAATGACTCTGTCCTATGTAAGAACAGGGTATATTGGAAATAGCTGTCAAGGTTTTTGAAAATCCAAGTCGATTTGAAAAAGTTACAGAAATGTTTAAGGTTGACTATCTGAATTTATTGCGCACTGAAAATTTAAGCTGTTTTGACTTGTCAATTAAAACCTACCGTTTGCAAAAATATTTGACAGCATCAACTTAAACTGACCATATTTGCACATTATTATGTAAATCTATATAGCCGCATAATAATTCAGTAATAATTTTATGTCAAGAATGAATGTTTTATACAAATGACAGTAGTATTGGAACATAATGTGAATACACAATTTTCTCCGTATAAATATAGATTGCCAGCATGTCCTCTTTTTAATCAAAATATTGTCTAGCAACAAAATTTCAGTAGTTTTGATACCTCAGGCTGACTCCTATAACAAAATTATTTGACTGCATCAACCAAAACTGACCATATTTGCACTTTATTTTGTAAATCTATATAGCCGCATGGTAAATCAGCAACTATTTTTATGTCAGGATTTAATGTATAATACAAATGACAGCAATATTG
This sequence comes from Mytilus californianus, assembly GCF_021869535.1. Taxonomy (NCBI): domain Eukaryota; kingdom Metazoa; phylum Mollusca; class Bivalvia; order Mytilida; family Mytilidae; genus Mytilus; species Mytilus californianus. The sequence continues at coordinate 22,927 of NW_026262609.1, read as the reverse complement.
GAACACAACAACTACAAATTTTTGTCCACATAAATTAAGAGTGCCAGCATGTCCTCCTTTTGTTCAATATATTGATACGTAACAAAATTTAAGTAGTTTTGATACCCCAGGCTGACTCATATAGCAAAATGTCAGGATGTATTAATTTAATCCTTAAATTTGACAGCAATACACCAAACTACATAATGACCTATGATTTAGTAAGATCAATATATTACTAAAATAGCTGTATAGGTTGATTAAAATCCTAGTTGATTTGAAAAAGTTATAAAAAAAATTAGGGTTAGGTATCTGAATATAGTCCGAACTGCAAATTCAATCTTTTTTTACCTAGAAATTTGTAAGCAACACACCAAACTACATAATGACCTGTGATTGAGTAAGATCAATATATTACTAATATAGCTGCATAGTTTGATGAAAATCC
>NW_026262609.1:15000-20000 GCF_021869535.1 Mytilus californianus | reverse complement strand
TGTCAGAAACTGTGGTACAACGATCCCTAAATGTTAAGAAATGATAGCCTTTCATGAAGGAGTTTAAGTGTCAAGCTGCTATATTTGTTGTATTCATCAATATCTTGGGCCAATATTTACCCTTTTCCTTGAATATTCTCTATAGGCATAATAATTTTATTCTTTATGTACCTCGCGATGAAAATTTTGTCAAAAATTAAGCGCTTCGTAAGTCTACGGTTATACTAAAACTTTTGTCGACAAGAATAAAAAGAGCCAATATTTCTTCTTTTGAATGATATTCTGGTACTGGCCTTATAATTGAGCACTTTTAAATACATCCTGATGGGTTGTTTGACATTAAATGGGAATGAAAACAAGTTTAAATAACAAAATTTGTTGTCGGTATCAACAAAAGGTGCCAATATCTTCCCTTCTTCCTGATTTTTCTGGTCCGGCATCATTATTTGAATCTCAGAATGAATGGTTTGACACAAATTGAGAGATTTATAAGTGTACGGTTACTAATATTTATGTCGCGAAACAATTAAAAGTGACACTATTTCATCTTTGTTCTATTATTCTTGTACTGGCCAGGTAATAGAGGCCATTTGATACATTCAAATGGATTGTCAGACATAAAAGTGAAAGAATAAATGTTTTGAAGTGCTATATTTGTTAGGGTTAGGGTTAGGGTTAGGGTTAGGGTTAGGGTTAGGGTTAGGTTAGGGTTAGGGTTAGGGTTAGGGTTAGGGTTAGGGTTAGGGTTAGGGTTAGGGTTAGGGTTAGGGTTAGGGTTAGGGTTAGGGTTAGGGTTAGGGTTAGGGTTAGGGTTAGGGTTAGGGTTAGGGTTAGGGTTAGGGTTTAGGGTTAGGGTTAGGGTTAGGGTTAGGGTTAGGGTTAGGGTTAGGGTTAGGGTTAGGGTTAGGGTTAGGGTTAGGGTTAGGGTTAGGGTTAGGGTTAGGGTTAGGGTTAGGGTTAGGGTTAGGGTTAGGGTTAGGGTTAGGGTTAGGGTTAGGGTTAGGGTTAGGGTTAGGGTTAGGGTTAGGGTTAGGGTTAGGGTTAGGGTTAGGGTTAGGGTTTAGGGTTAGGGTTAGGGTTAGGGTTAGGGTTAGGGTTAGGGTTAGGGTTAGGGTTAGGGTTAGGGTTAGGGTTAGGGTTAGGGTTAGGGTTAGGGTTAGGGTTAGGGTTAGGGTTAGGGTTAGGGTTAGGGTTAGGGTTAGGGTTAGGGTTAGGGTTAGGGTTAGGGTTAGGGTTAGGGTTAGGGTTAGGGTTAGGGTTAGGGTTAGGGTTAGGGTTAGGGTTAGGGTTAGGGTTAGGGTTAGGGTTAGGGTTAGGGTTAGGGTTAGGGTTAGGGTTAGGGTTAGGGTTAGGGTTAGGGTTAGGGTTAGGGTTAGGGTTAGGGTTAGGGTTAGGGTTAGGGTTAGGGTTAGGGTTAGGGTTAGGGTTAGGGTTAGGGTTAGGGTTAGGGTTAGGGTTAGGGTTAGGGTTAGGGTTAGGGTTAGGGTTAGGGTTAGGGTTAGGGTTAGGGTTAGGGTTAGGGTTAGGGTTAGGGTTAGGGTTAGGGTTAGGGTTAGGGTTAGGGTTAGGGTTAGGGTTAGGGTTAGGGTTAGGGTTAGGGTTAGGGTTAGGGTTAGGGTTAGGGTTAGGGTTAGGGTTAGGTTAGGGTTAGGGTTAGGGTTAGGGTTAGGGTTAGGTTAGGGTTAGGGTTAGGGTTAGGGTTAGGGTTAGGGTTAGGGTTAGGGTTAGGGTTAGGGTTAGGGTTAGGGTTAGGGTTAGGTATCATATAGAGGGGGGCACCTGGGGTGTAGGCTGACAATTAATGGTTGTGATATGGCTGGCGTATGAATATATGAGGGTTAGGGTTAACCCTAACCCAAATTAGGGTTAACCCTAACCTGGGTTAGGGTTTGGGTTAGCCGGATCTTTTTTTCTAACCCTAACCCTTTCAAGTGCGCATGCGCCGATATGTTTTGGATTCAAGGGTCCCCCAACAGTAATACATACTTAGTTGTATATATAGTAGTCTTTTTGTAACAATTTCCTGAAGAAGGTATGCCAAAATTTGCATATCGAAATTCAGGGGAGATAATCTGTTAAGGCTTATAGGCAAACTTTGAAAAAATCGTATCTCTGTTGTTGACCGTCCGATTTTTAAACTGTTTAGCGTTTTGGAAAGGGAATTCAATTGCGCACATTTTGATGTCTTGATATTGAAAATGTATCGGGGCATTCAAAAGTTATAGGTCGCCGAAGAAAACGTGTCAGAAACTGTGGTACAACTTTCCCTAAATGTTAAGAAATGATAGCCTTTCATGAAGGAGTTTAAGTGTCAAGCTGCTATATTTGTTGTATTCATCAATATCTTGGGCCAATATTTACCCTTTTCCTTGAATATTCTCTACCGGCATAATAATTTTATTCTTTATGTACCTCGCGATGAAAATTTTGTCAAAAATTAAGCGCTTCGTAAGTCTACGGTTATACTAAAACTTTTGTCGACAAGAATAAAAAGAGCCAATATTTCTTCTTTTGAATGATATTCTGGTACTGGCCTTATAATTGAGCACTTTTAAATACATCCTGATGGGTTGTTTGACATTAAATGGGAATGAAAACAAGTTTAAATAACAAAATTTGTTGTCGGTATAAACAAAAGGTGCCAATATCTTCCCTTCTTCCTGATTTTTCTGGTCCGGCATCATTATTTGAATCTCAGAATGAATGGTTTGACACAAATTGAGAGATTTATAAGTGTACGGTTACTAATATTTATGTCGCGAAACAATTAAAAGCGACACTATTTCATCTTTGTCCTAATATTCTTGTACTGGCCAGGTAATAGAGGCCATTTGATACATTCAAATGGATTGTCAGACATTAAAGTGACAGAATAAATGTTTTGAAGTGCTATATTTGTTGCATTCAGCAATATAGGGTGCCAATATTGACCATTTTCTTGGTTATTACTTACCGGCATTAACATTTTATCCTTTCGGTACCTGAGGATTGATAGTTTTACACAGGTTAGGAGTCTACGGTTACTAAAACATTTGTCGACAACTATAAGAATGCATAATTTGACAACAATTGAGAGATTTATAAGTGTACGGTTACTGATATTTATGTCAATACCAACTAAAAGTGACAATATTTCATATGTTGTATGATATTTATGAGTTTAGATGGATTCTCAGACACAAAAGTGAAGAAATGAATGTTTCAGGTTGCTGTATTTTGTTGTCTGCATCTATACATGGTGCCAATATCTATCCTTTTTGATGATACTTGTGTGCCAGCATGAACATTTTATTCTTTTGATGGATAATTTGACACTGTATAAGTCTACGGTTACTTATATTTGTGTCGATAACAATAAAAGGCGACACTATTTCTTTCTTTTTGATGATACTTCTGTGCCGGTATAAACATTTTATTCTTTTGATGGATAATTTGACACTGTATAAGTCTACGGTTACTTATATTTGTGTCGATAACAATAAAAGGCGACACTATTTCTTTCTTTTTGATGATACTTCTGTGCCGGTATAAACATTTCATTCTTAGGATGGATAATTTGACACTGTATAAGTCTACGGTTACTTTTATTTGTGTCGATAACAATAAAAGGCGACACTATTTCTTTCTTTTTGATGATACTTCTGTGCCGGTATAAACATTTCATTCTTAGGATGGATAATTTGACACTGTATAAGTCTACGGTTACTTTTATTTGTGTCGATAACAATAAAAGGCGACAATATTTCTTTCTTTTTATTGATATTCTTGTACCGGCTTGGTAATTGAGTACTTTTTGTACCTCAAGACTGATTGTTTAGAGTGAAGGATTTTAAGTTTCAAATTGCAATATGTGTTGTACTCATCAATATAGGGTGTCAACATTGACCTTTTTTCATGGTTATTCCATACCGGCATCATATTTTATTCTTTTTGGTTTATAGTTTTCAGTGTATGGAGACTAAAAACTTTGTCGACAGATATAGAAAGTGCCAATATTTCTCCTTTTATATGATATTTAAGTACTGCTCTGATAAATGAGTACTTTTATGCCTCATGCTGGACTGTTTGAGTTAAATTATATTTATTATTTTATTTTTTTTTTTTTTTTTTTTTTTTTTTTTAACTGTTTTGATAAATGCTGTAGTGTTAGAGTTAAATTATAGTTAAAATTTTTATTTGTTTATTTTTTTTTTTTTTTTTTTTTTTTTTAACTATATTGATTTCCTCTTTGCAAGTGGACCACACACTTTAAATTTCACACACCTAATTCTGAGAATGAGAAACCATGAAAAACGCTTTTGGACCGTGCGAAATAGCCGGCGTATTTCGTCTTTCATCGATTTTGTTCAAACACGTTTCATGTTGATACGCAATAACCCCGCTAGATATACACGTCTTATATACACCAATAGCTGGCGCATTTTGTCAGCTTATGTATACCAAAAAGTTCCAGCTTTAAGGTAGTAAAATGACGGAGATTTCGTTGTTCTTGTGAAAAAATTGCAAATCTTTCAAAGAATTTGGCAGATTTTTGAACTCAACTTTTTGTTTACAGGAATGAAGTCTCCGACCTGAGGTTATCCTGAAAGAACTTGAAAAAACGAGTCTTATTTACTTATATGTTTTTCCGATTGCTTGAGAAATGGCAAAGATACGAGCCTCAGAAAATGACCATATTGCAATGTTACAGGTTGATAGGAAAAGAAAGGCTTTAATATGAACGACAAAACAATAAACTGATCAAATAGCAGCCTGTCTGGGCTTTCCAAAACGCCAAAGATCTTTCAAATCGGTTGAGAAATGCCAAAGTTATTAACGTTCAAAGTCTGTATGCAAGTTATCATTGAGAGGGTTAGGGTTTGGGTTTGGGTTTGGGTCAGGGTTAGGGTCAGGGTTTGGGTTAGGGTTAGGGTTAGGGTAAGGGTTAGTGTTAGGGTTAGGGTCAGGGTTAGGGTCAGGGTTAGGGTTAGTGTTAGGGTTAGGGTTAGAGTCAGGGTTAG
>NW_026262609.1:0-10000 GCF_021869535.1 Mytilus californianus | reverse complement strand
GTTAGGGTTAACCCTAACCCAAATTAGGGTTAGGGTTAGGGTTTGGGTTAGCCGGATCTTTTTTTCTAACCCTAACCCTTTCAAGTGCGCATGCGCCGATATGTTTTGGATTCAAGGGTCCCCCTATAGTAATACATACTTAGTTGTATATATAGTAGTCTTTTTGTAACAATTTCCTGAAGAAGGTATGCCAAAATTTGCATATTGAAATTCAGGGGAGATAATCTGATAAGGCTTATAGGCAAACTTTGAAAAAATCGTATCTCTGTTGTTGACCGTCCGATTTTTAAACTGTTTAGCGTTTTGGAAAGGGAATTCAATTGCGCACATTTTGGTGTCTTGATATTGAAAATGTATCGGGGCATTCAAAAGTTATAGGTCGCCGAAGAAAACGTGTCAGAAACTGTGGTACAACGATCCCTAAATGTTAAGAAATGATAGCCTTTCATGAAGGAGTTTAAGTGTCAAGCTGCTATATTTGTTGTATTCATCAATATCTTGGGCCAATATTTACCCTTTTCCTTGAATATTCTCTATAGGCATAATAATTTTATTCTTTATGTACCTCGCGATGAAAATTTTGTCAAAAATTAAGCGCTTCGTAAGTCTACGGTTATACTAAAACTTTTGTCGACAAGAATAAAAAGAGCCAATATTTCTTCTTTTGAATGATATTCTGGTACTGGCCTTATAATTGAGCACTTTTAAATACATCCTGATGGGTTGTTTGACATTAAATGGGAATGAAAACAAGTTTAAATAACAAAATTTGTTGTCGGTATCAACAAAAGGTGCCAATATCTTCCCTTCTTCCTGATTTTTCTGGTCCGGCATCATTATTTGAATCTCAGAATGAATGGTTTGACACAAATTGAGAGATTTATAAGTGTACGGTTACTAATATTTATGTCGCGAAACAATTAAAAGTGACACTATTTCATCTTTGTTCTATTATTCTTGTACTGGCCAGGTAATAGAGGCCATTTGATACATTCAAATGGATTGTCAGACATAAAAGTGAAAGAATAAATGTTTTGAAGTGCTATATTTGTTAGGGTTAGGGTTAGGGTTAGGGTTAGGGTTAGGGTTAGGGTTAGGTTAGGGTTAGGGTTAGGGTTAGGGTTAGGGTTAGGGTTAGGGTTAGGGTTAGGGTTAGGGTTAGGGTTAGGGTTAGGGTTAGGGTTAGGGTTAGGGTTAGGGTTAGGGTTAGGGTTAGGGTTAGGGTTAGGGTTAGGGTTAGGGTTAGGGTTAGGGTTAGGGTTAGGGTTAGGGTTAGGGTTAGGGTTAGGGTTAGGGTTAGGGTTAGGGTTAGGGTTAGGGTTAGGGTTAGGGTTAGGGTTAGGGTTAGGGTTAGGGTTAGGGTTAGGGTTAGGGTTAGGGTTAGGGTTAGGGTTAGGGTTAGGGTTAGGGTTAGGGTTAGGGTTAGGGTTAGGGTTAGGGTTAGGTTAGGGTTAGGGTTAGGGTTAGGGTTTAGGGTTAGGGTTAGGGTTAGGGTTAGGGTTAGGGTTAGGGTTAGGGTTAGGGTTAGGGTTAGGGTTAGGGTTTAGGGTTAGGGTTAGGGTTAGGGTTAGGGTTAGGGTTAGGGTTAGGGTTAGGGTTAGGGTTAGGGTTAGGGTTAGGGTTAGGGTTAGGGTTAGGGTTAGGGTTAGGGTTAGGGTTAGGGTTAGGGTTAGGGTTAGGGTTAGGGTTAGGGTTAGGGTTAGGGTTAGGGTTAGGGTTAGGGTTAGGGTTAGGGTTAGGGTTAGGGTTAGGGTTAGGGTTAGGGTTAGGGTTAGGGTTAGGGTTAGGGTTAGGGTTAGGGTTAGGGTTAGGGTTAGGGTTAGGGTTAGGGTTAGGGTTAGGGTTAGGGTTAGGGTTAGGGTTAGGGTTAGGGTTAGGGTTAGGGTTAGGGTTAGGGTTAGGGTTAGGGTTAGGGTTAGGGTTAGGGTTAGGGTTAGGGGGTTAGGGTTAGGGTTAGGGTTAGGGTTAGGGTTAGGGTTAGGGTTAGGGTTAGGGTTAGGGTTAGGGTTAGGGTTAGGGTTAGGGTTAGGGTTAGGGTTAGGGTTAGGGTTAGGGTTAGGGTTAGGGTTAGGGTTAGGGTTAGGGTTAGGGTTAGGGTTAGGTTAGGGTTAGGGTTAGGGTTAGGGTTAGGGTTAGGTTAGGGTTAGGGTTAGGGTTAGGGTTAGGGTTAGGGTTAGGGTTAGGGTTAGGGTTAGGGTTAGGGTTAGGGTTAGGGTTAGGGTTAGGGTTAGGTATCATATAGAGGGGGGCACCTGGGGTGTAGGCTGACAATTAATGGTTGTGATATGGCTGGCGTATGAATATATGAGGGTTAGGGTTAACCCTAACCCAAATTAGGGTTAACCCTAACCTGGGTTAGGGTTTGGGTTAGCCGGATCTTTTTTTCTAACCCTAACCCTTTCAAGTGCGCATGCGCCGATATGTTTTGGATTCAAGGGTCCCCCAACAGTAATACATACTTAGTTGTATATATAGTAGTCTTTTTGTAACAATTTCCTGAAGAAGGTATGCCAAAATTTGCATATCGAAATTCAGGGGAGATAATCTGTTAAGGCTTATAGGCAAACTTTGAAAAAATCGTATCTCTGTTGTTGACCGTCCGATTTTTAAACTGTTTAGCGTTTTGGAAAGGGAATTCAATTGCGCACATTTTGATGTCTTGATATTGAAAATGTATCGGGGCATTCAAAAGTTATAGGTCGCCGAAGAAAACGTGTCAGAAACTGTGGTACAACTTTCCCTAAATGTTAAGAAATGATAGCCTTTCATGAAGGAGTTTAAGTGTCAAGCTGCTATATTTGTTGTATTCATCAATATCTTGGGCCAATATTTACCCTTTTCCTTGAATATTCTCTACCGGCATAATAATTTTATTCTTTATGTACCTCGCGATGAAAATTTTGTCAAAAATTAAGCGCTTCGTAAGTCTACGGTTATACTAAAACTTTTGTCGACAAGAATAAAAAGAGCCAATATTTCTTCTTTTGAATGATATTCTGGTACTGGCCTTATAATTGAGCACTTTTAAATACATCCTGATGGGTTGTTTGACATTAAATGGGAATGAAAACAAGTTTAAATAACAAAATTTGTTGTCGGTATAAACAAAAGGTGCCAATATCTTCCCTTCTTCCTGATTTTTCTGGTCCGGCATCATTATTTGAATCTCAGAATGAATGGTTTGACACAAATTGAGAGATTTATAAGTGTACGGTTACTAATATTTATGTCGCGAAACAATTAAAAGCGACACTATTTCATCTTTGTCCTAATATTCTTGTACTGGCCAGGTAATAGAGGCCATTTGATACATTCAAATGGATTGTCAGACATTAAAGTGACAGAATAAATGTTTTGAAGTGCTATATTTGTTGCATTCAGCAATATAGGGTGCCAATATTGACCATTTTCTTGGTTATTACTTACCGGCATTAACATTTTATCCTTTCGGTACCTGAGGATTGATAGTTTTACACAGGTTAGGAGTCTACGGTTACTAAAACATTTGTCGACAACTATAAGAATGCATAATTTGACAACAATTGAGAGATTTATAAGTGTACGGTTACTGATATTTATGTCAATACCAACTAAAAGTGACAATATTTCATATGTTGTATGATATTTATGAGTTTAGATGGATTCTCAGACACAAAAGTGAAGAAATGAATGTTTCAGGTTGCTGTATTTTGTTGTCTGCATCTATACATGGTGCCAATATCTATCCTTTTTGATGATACTTGTGTGCCAGCATGAACATTTTATTCTTTTGATGGATAATTTGACACTGTATAAGTCTACGGTTACTTATATTTGTGTCGATAACAATAAAAGGCGACACTATTTCTTTCTTTTTGATGATACTTCTGTGCCGGTATAAACATTTTATTCTTTTGATGGATAATTTGACACTGTATAAGTCTACGGTTACTTATATTTGTGTCGATAACAATAAAAGGCGACACTATTTCTTTCTTTTTGATGATACTTCTGTGCCGGTATAAACATTTCATTCTTAGGATGGATAATTTGACACTGTATAAGTCTACGGTTACTTTTATTTGTGTCGATAACAATAAAAGGCGACACTATTTCTTTCTTTTTGATGATACTTCTGTGCCGGTATAAACATTTCATTCTTAGGATGGATAATTTGACACTGTATAAGTCTACGGTTACTTTTATTTGTGTCGATAACAATAAAAGGCGACAATATTTCTTTCTTTTTATTGATATTCTTGTACCGGCTTGGTAATTGAGTACTTTTTGTACCTCAAGACTGATTGTTAGACATTAGAGTGAAGGATTTTAAGTTTCAAATTGCAATATGTGTTGTACTCATCAATATAGGGTGTCAACATTGACCTTTTTTCATGGTTATTCCATACCGGCATCATATTTTATTCTTTTTGGTTTATAGTTTTCAGTGTATGGAGACTAAAAACTTTGTCGACAGATATAGAAAGTGCCAATATTTCTCCTTTTATATGATATTTAAGTACTGCTCTGATAAATGAGTACTTTTATGCCTCATGCTGGACTGTTTGAGTTAAATTATATTTATTATTTTATTTTTTTTTTTTTTTTTTTTTTTTTTTTTAACTGTTTTGATAAATGCTGTAGTGTTAGAGTTAAATTATAGTTAAAATTTTTATTTGTTTATTTTTTTTTTTTTTTTTTTTTTTTTTAACTATATTGATTTCCTCTTTGCAAGTGGACCACACACTTTAAATTTCACACACCTAATTCTGAGAATGAGAAACCATGAAAAACGCTTTTGGACCGTGCGAAATAGCCGGCGTATTTCGTCTTTCATCGATTTTGTTCAAACACGTTTCATGTTGATACGCAATAACCCCGCTAGATATACACGTCTTATATACACCAATAGCTGGCGCATTTTGTCAGCTTATGTATACCAAAAAGTTCCAGCTTTAAGGTAGTAAAATGACGGAGATTTCGTTGTTCTTGTGAAAAAATTGCAAATCTTTCAAAGAATTTGGCAGATTTTTGAACTCAACTTTTTGTTTACAGGAATGAAGTCTCCGACCTGAGGTTATCCTGAAAGAACTTGAAAAAACGAGTCTTATTTACTTATATGTTTTTCCGATTGCTTGAGAAATGGCAAAGATACGAGCCTCAGAAAATGACCATATTGCAATGTTACAGGTTGATAGGAAAAGAAAGGCTTTAATATGAACGACAAAACAATAAACTGATCAAATAGCAGCCTGTCTGGGCTTTCCAAAACGCCAAAGATCTTTCAAATCGGTTGAGAAATGCCAAAGTTATTAACGTTCAAAGTCTGTATGCAAGTTATCATTGAGAGGGTTAGGGTTTGGGTTTGGGTTTGGGTCAGGGTTAGGGTCAGGGTTTGGGTTAGGGTTAGGGTTAGGGTAAGGGTTAGTGTTAGGGTTAGGGTCAGGGTTAGGGTCAGGGTTAGGGTTAGTGTTAGGGTTAGGGTTAGAGTCAGGGTTAGGTATCATATAGAGGGGGGCACCTGGGGTGTAGGCTGACAATTAATGGTTGTGATATGGCTGGCGTATGAATATATGAGGGTTAGGGTTAACCCTAACCCAAATTAGGGTTAACCCTAACCTGGGTTAGGGTTTGGGTTAGCCGGATCTTTTTTTCTAACCCTAACCCTTTCAAGTGCGCATGCGCCGATATGTTTTGGATTCAAGGGTCCCCCAACAGTAATACATACTTAGTTGTATATATAGTAGTCTTTTTGTAACAATTTCCTGAAGAAGGTATGCCAAAATTTGCATATCGAAATTCAGGGGAGATAATCTGTTAAGGCTTATAGGCAAACTTTGAAAAAATCGTATCTCTGTTGTTGACCGTCCGATTTTTAAACTGTTTAGCGTTTTGGAAAGGGAATTCAATTGCGCACATTTTGATGTCTTGATATTGAAAATGTATCGGGGCATTCAAAAGTTATAGGTCGCCGAAGAAAACGTGTCAGAAACTGTGGTACAACTTTCCCTAAATGTTAAGAAATGATAGCCTTTCATGAAGGAGTTTAAGTGTCAAGCTGCTATATTTGTTGTATTCATCAATATCTTGGGCCAATATTTACCCTTTTCCTTGAATATTCTCTACCGGCATAATAATTTTATTCTTTATGTACCTCGCGATGAAAATTTTGTCAAAAATTAAGCGCTTCGTAAGTCTACGGTTATACTAAAACTTTTGTCGACAAGAATAAAAAGAGCCAATATTTCTTCTTTTGAATGATATTCTGGTACTGGCCTTATAATTGAGCACTTTTAAATACATCCTGATGGGTTGTTTGACATTAAATGGGAATGAAAACAAGTTTAAATAACAAAATTTGTTGTCGGTATAAACAAAAGGTGCCAATATCTTCCCTTCTTCCTGATTTTTCTGGTCCGGCATCATTATTTGAATCTCAGAATGAATGGTTTGACACAAATTGAGAGATTTATAAGTGTACGGTTACTAATATTTATGTCGCGAAACAATTAAAAGCGACACTATTTCATCTTTGTCCTAATATTCTTGTACTGGCCAGGTAATAGAGGCCATTTGATACATTCAAATGGATTGTCAGACATTAAAGTGACAGAATAAATGTTTTGAAGTGCTATATTTGTTGCATTCAGCAATATAGGGTGCCAATATTGACCATTTTCTTGGTTATTACTTACCGGCATTAACATTTTATCCTTTCGGTACCTGAGGATTGATAGTTTTACACAGGTTAGGAGTCTACGGTTACTAAAACATTTGTCGACAACTATAAGAATGCATAATTTGACAACAATTGAGAGATTTATAAGTGTACGGTTACTGATATTTATGTCAATACCAACTAAAAGTGACAATATTTCATATGTTGTATGATATTTATGAGTTTAGATGGATTCTCAGACACAAAAGTGAAGAAATGAATGTTTCAGGTTGCTGTATTTTGTTGTCTGCATCTATACATGGTGCCAATATCTATCCTTTTTGATGATACTTGTGTGCCAGCATGAACATTTTATTCTTTTGATGGATAATTTGACACTGTATAAGTCTACGGTTACTTATATTTGTGTCGATAACAATAAAAGGCGACACTATTTCTTTCTTTTTGATGATACTTCTGTGCCGGTATAAACATTTTATTCTTTTGATGGATAATTTGACACTGTATAAGTCTACGGTTACTTATATTTGTGTCGATAACAATAAAAGGCGACACTATTTCTTTCTTTTTGATGATACTTCTGTGCCGGTATAAACATTTCATTCTTAGGATGGATAATTTGACACTGTATAAGTCTACGGTTACTTTTATTTGTGTCGATAACAATAAAAGGCGACACTATTTCTTTCTTTTTGATGATACTTCTGTGCCGGTATAAACATTTCATTCTTAGGATGGATAATTTGACACTGTATAAGTCTACGGTTACTTTTATTTGTGTCGATAACAATAAAAGGCGACAATATTTCTTTCTTTTTATTGATATTCTTGTACCGGCTTGGTAATTGAGTACTTTTTGTACCTCAAGACTGATTGTTAGACATTAGAGTGAAGGATTTTAAGTTTCAAATTGCAATATGTGTTGTACTCATCAATATAGGGTGTCAACATTGACCTTTTTTCATGGTTATTCCATACCGGCATCATATTTTATTCTTTTTGGTTTATAGTTTTCAGTGTATGGAGACTAAAAACTTTGTCGACAGATATAGAAAGTGCCAATATTTCTCCTTTTATATGATATTTAAGTACTGCTCTGATAAATGAGTACTTTTATGCCTCATGCTGGACTGTTTGAGTTAAATTATATTTATTATTTTATTTTTTTTTTTTTTTTTTTTTTTTTTTTTAACTGTTTTGATAAATGCTGTAGTGTTAGAGTTAAATTATAGTTAAAATTTTTATTTGTTTATTTTTTTTTTTTTTTTTTTTTTTTTTAACTATATTGATTTCCTCTTTGCAAGTGGACCACACACTTTAAATTTCACACACCTAATTCTGAGAATGAGAAACCATGAAAAACGCTTTTGGACCGTGCGAAATAGCCGGCGTATTTCGTCTTTCATCGATTTTGTTCAAACACGTTTCATGTTGATACGCAATAACCCCGCTAGATATACACGTCTTATATACACCAATAGCTGGCGCATTTTGTCAGCTTATGTATACCAAAAAGTTCCAGCTTTAAGGTAGTAAAATGACGGAGATTTCGTTGTTCTTGTGAAAAAATTGCAAATCTTTCAAAGAATTTGGCAGATTTTTGAACTCAACTTTTTGTTTACAGGAATGAAGTCTCCGACCTGAGGTTATCCTGAAAGAACTTGAAAAAACGAGTCTTATTTACTTATATGTTTTTCCGATTGCTTGAGAAATGGCAAAGATACGAGCCTCAGAAAATGACCATATTGCAATGTTACAGGTTGATAGGAAAAGAAAGGCTTTAATATGAACGACAAAACAATAAACTGATCAAATAGCAGCCTGTCTGGGCTTTCCAAAACGCCAAAGATCTTTCAAATCGGTTGAGAAATGCCAAAGTTATTAACGTTCAAAGTCTGTATGCAAGTTATCATTGAGAGGGTTAGGGTTTGGGTTTGGGTTTGGGTCAGGGTTAGGGTCAGGGTTTGGGTTAGGGTTAGGGTTAGGGTAAGGGTTAGTGTTAGGGTTAGGGTCAGGGTTAGGGTCAGGGTTAGGGTTAGTGTTAGGGTTAGGGTTAGAGTCAGGGTTAGGTATCATATAGAGGGGGGCACCTGGGGTGTAGGCTGACAATTAATGGTTGTGATATGGCTGGCGTATGAATATATGAGGGTTAGGGTTAACCCTAACCCAAATTAGGGTTAACCCTAACCTGGGTTAGGGTTTGGGTTAGCCGGATCTTTTTTTCTAACCCTAACCCTTTCAAGTGCGCATGCGCCGATATGTTTTGGATTCAAGGGTCCCCCAACAGTAATACATACTTAGTTGTATATATAGTAGTCTTTTTGTAACAATTTCCTGAAGAAGGTATGCCAAAATTTGCATATCGAAATTCAGGGGAGATAATCTGTTAAGGCTTATAGGCAAACTTTGAAAAAATCGTATCTCTGTTGTTGACCGTCCGATTTTTAAACTGTTTAGCGTTTTGGAAAGGGAATTCAATTGCGCACATTTTGATGTCTTGATATTGAAAATGTATCGGGGCATTCAAAAGTTATAGGTCGCCGAAGAAAACGTGTCAGAAACTGTGGTACAACTTTCCCTAAATGTTAAGAAATGATAGCCTTTCATGAAGGAGTTTAAGTGTCAAGCTGCTATATTTGTTGTATTCATCAATATCTTGGGCCAATATTTACCCTTTTCCTTGAATATTCTCTACCGGCATAATAATTTTATTCTTTATGTACCTCGCGATGAAAATTTTGTCAAAAATTAAGCGCTTCGTAAGTCTACGGTTATACTAAAACTTTTGTCGACAAGAATAAAAAGAGCCAATATTTCTTCTTTTGAATGATATTCTGGTACTGGCCTTATAATTGAGCACTTTTAAATACATCCTGATGGGTTGTTTGACATTAAATGGGAATGAAAACAAGTTTAAATAACAAAATTTGTTGTCGGTATAAACAAAAGGTGCCAATATCTTCCCTTCTTCCTGATTTTTCTGGTCCGGCATCATTATTTGAATCTCAGAATGAATGGTTTGACACAAATTGAGAGATTTATAAGTGTACGGTTACTAATATTTATGTCGCGAAACAATTAAAAGCGACACTATTTCATCTTTGTCCTAATATTCTTGTACTGGCCAGGTAATAGAGGCCATTTGATACATTCAAATGGATTGTCAGACATTAAAGTGACAGAATAAATGTTTTGAAGTGCTATATTTGTTGCATTCAGCAATATAGGGTGCCAATATTGACCATTTTCTTGGTTATTACTTACCGGCATTAACATTTTATCCTTTCGGTACCTGAGGATTGATAGTTTTACACAGGTTAGGAGTCTACGGTTACTAAAACA
>NW_026262608.1:0-49745 GCF_021869535.1 Mytilus californianus | reverse complement strand
TATCTGTTGCTTTTAATAGGTGATAACTTATACATAGAAACATTAAAAAATGTAAGTTTTGGTATATTTTGGTTTTTAGAAGCCCAAATTTGATAGTTGAAATTGTTCTAATTCAACGCCACAATTCAGCACCCAAAGTTCAGATATAAAAAATGCCACATTTTTTTATAATTGGTATCATATGGCTTTGAAACTTTGTAAACTGTTTTATAATACACTAAGCTTAAATCATGCCAAGTTTTATTAGAATTGGTCAAGTTTTAGACCCCTAATAGGCCCAAGACCACAATTAATGATCCCGCTTTTCGTTGTCCACGAATATAGTTCCTTTTAATTAGAGTGTAGTTTTTCTTAATTTTTTTTCTTTCCCTTCCTCACTCATTTCTTAGTTTTTTTGGGTGGAAATAAAAGAAGAGAGGTGAAATAAACTTTTGGATGTTGTATTTTAACTGATTTTGATATGGAAAGAGTGATTAGGCCAGGTGCAAAAAGGTGATATTTACAGTTTTCGGAACATCTCTTGACTTGTCCATAGGGGTATGGAGGTGTATTGGCTAAATTTGTAAGAGTCATTGGTTCAATCTTTCTGAATTTTGGATATATTTTTGGACTAGTACTATACATTACACACACAAAAGATTTGACAAAAATGCAAAGTGCAATTTTTTTAATGAAACAAAACGTTATAAAGAACTAATAGGGGAATTTAATTGTGGTCTGTGGCCTAAGAGGTGAATTCAGGAAATATTGAATTTGTACTTTGACAACTTCCCTGAATGATCTATTGGTATTAATTTGTCAAACTACATGAGAATAAATGATTTCCACTTTTATTTGATAGAAATTTTGTAAAAAAGTGACATTTCAGCCTACATGCCCAAAATTGAACTTTTTCAGTTGTTTCAATATTTTTACAAAAGTAGCATGCTTACTTTCTCTCTGACAGATTATTCTGGTTTTTTATTTGTGTTTGTGGTATCTAATGTAGATGTTTAACTCATTTTTGAACACTGAACACAAAAAAAAGTATATAAAATCAGAATAAGAGTGCAAAATGTGCTGCTTTAATGGTCTTAGTCTAACGGTCAGTATGAAGCAAGTGAAAAATGAGGTCCTATGCACATACAAGTTGAATTCCTTTTAGCAGATTTCACTGAATCTGTATCAAAAGCACTTATTACTGGTTGTTTTGACCTTGTCTGTTTCACAGACTACCTTTATTTTCTTTTGTTTGAAAGCTAGTGGTTAAAATATTGGCCTTTTGAGGCTGAAATTTCATGCCGGTTTTAAAAAGTAAAGTAAATAACTTTGCATCAAATCATACTGTCTACATATATAGTTGAAAGTGACAGTCATGTTACATCCAGGCTCCATGTTTTATCATATCTAAACAAAGATTTGAGCAAAAAGAAGCATATCTCTATCTACCATATCATTTATATGCTTTTTAATATGCAAATGTGGGGAACGACCTAAATTGACAACCTGTTTTTTTTAAGCTTGACATTGCTGAAGACCATTTTATTCACATGTGTTATGCTATTTGAAACTTATATTTCAATTAAAAGTACATTTATAACATGTAAAAGGTTTTTTTTATAACTTAACAACTTCAGAAAATTGTGGTAAGTGAAAAATATTACATTTCATATAAGGCCTGACTTCATTTGAAAACCTCTATTTTTTGGCACAGGCTCATATAAAATTTACTTCTGGCCATTTTTTATAAGTCTGAAACATGAAGTATGCTATCTGTTGCTTTTAATAGGTGATAACTTATACATAGAAACATTAAAAAATGTAAGTTTTGGTATATTTTGGTTTTTAGAAGCCCAAATTTGATAGTTGAAATTGTTCTAATTCAACGCCACAATTCAGCACCCAAAGTTCAGATATAAAAAATGCCACATTTTTTATAATTGGTATCATATGGCTTTGAAACTTTGTAAACTGTTTTATAATACACTAAGCTTAAATCATGCCAAGTTTTATTAGAATTGGTCAAGTTTTAGACCCCTAATAGGCCCAAGACCACAATTAATGATCCCGCTTTTCGTTGTCCACGAATATAGTTCCTTTTAATTAGAGTGTAGTTTTTCTTAATTTTTTTTCTTTCCCTTCCTCACTCATTTCTTAGTTTTTTTTGGGTGGAAATAAAAGAAGAGAGGTGAAATAAACTTTTGGATGTTGTATTTTAACTGATTTTGATATGGAAAGAGTGATTAGGCCAGGTGCAAAAAGGTGATATTTACAGTTTTCGGAACATCTCTTGACTTGTCCATAGGGGTATGGAGGTGTATTGGCTAAATTTGTAAGAGTCATTGGTTCAATCTTTCTGAATTTTGGATATATTTTTGGACTAGTACTATACATTACACACACAAAAGATTTGACAAAAATGCAAAGTGCAATTTTTTTAATGAAACAAAACGTTATAAAGAACTAATAGGGGAATTTAATTGTGGTCTGTGGCCTAAGAGGTGAATTCAGGAAATATTGAATTTGTACTTTGACAACTTCCCTGAATGATCTATTGGTATTAATTTGTCAAACTACATGAGAATAAATGATTTCCACTTTTATTTGATAGAAATTTTGTAAAAAAGTGACATTTCAGCCTACATGCCCAAAATTGAACTTTTTCAGTTGTTTCAATATTTTTACAAAAGTAGCATGCTTACTTTCTCTCTGACAGATTATTCTGGTTTTTTATTTGTGTTTGTGGTATCTAATGTAGATGTTTAACTCATTTTTGAACACTGAACACAAAAAAAAGTATATAAAATCAGAATAAGAGTGCAAAATGTGCTGCTTTAATGGTCTTAGTCTAACGGTCAGTATGAAGCAAGTGAAAAATGAGGTCCTATGCACATACAAGTTGAATTCCTTTTAGCAGATTTCACTGAATCTGTATCAAAAGCACTTATTACTGGTTGTTTGACCTTGTCTGTTTCACAGACTACCTTTATTTTCTTTTGTTTGAAAGCTAGTGGTTAAAATATTGGCCTTTTGAGGCTGAAATTTCATGCCGGTTTTAAAAAGTAAAGTAAATAACTTTGCATCAAATCATACTGTCTACATATATAGTTGAAAGTGACAGTCATGTTACATCCAGGCTCCATGTTTTATCATATCTAAACAAAGATTTGAGCAAAAAGAAGCATATCTCTATCTACCATATCATTTATATGCTTTTTAATATGCAAATGTGGGGAACGACCTAAATTGACAACCTGTTTTTTTAAGCTTGACATTGCTGAAGACCATTTTATTCACATGTGTTATGCTATTTGAAACTTATATTTCAATTAAAAGTACATTTATAACATGTAAAAGGTTTTTTTATAACTTAACAACTTCAGAAAATTGTGGTAAGTGAAAAATATTACATTTCATATAAGGCCTGACTTCATTTGAAAACCTCTATTTTTTGGCACAGGCTCATATAAAATTTACTTCTGGCCATTTTTTATAAGTCTGAAACATGAAGTATGCTATCTGTTGCTTTTAATAGGTGATAACTTATACATAGAAACATTAAAAAATGTAAGTTTTGGTATATTTTGGTTTTTAGAAGCCCAAATTTGATAGTTGAAATTGTTCTAATTCAACGCCACAATTCAGCACCCAAAGTTCAGATATAAAAAATGCCACATTTTTTATAATTGGTATCATATGGCTTTGAAACTTTGTAAACTGTTTTATAATACACTAAGCTTAAATCATGCCAAGTTTTATTAGAATTGGTCAAGTTTTAGACCCCTAATAGGCCCAAGACCACAATTAATGATCCCGCTTTTCGTTGTCCACGAATATAGTTCCTTTTAATTAGAGTGTAGTTTTTCTTAATTTTTTTTCTTTCCCTTCCTCACTCATTTCTTAGTTTTTTTTGGGTGGAAATAAAAGAAGAGAGGTGAAATAAACTTTTGGATGTTGTATTTTAACTGATTTTGATATGGAAAGAGTGATTAGGCCAGGTGCAAAAAGGTGATATTTACAGTTTTCGGAACATCTCTTGACTTGTCCATAGGGGTATGGAGGTGTATTGGCTAAATTTGTAAGAGTCATTGGTTCAATCTTTCTGAATTTTGGATATATTTTTGGACTAGTACTATACATTACACACACAAAAGATTTGACAAAAATGCAAAGTGCAATTTTTTTAATGAAACAAAACGTTATAAAGAACTAATAGGGGAATTTAATTGTGGTCTGTGGCCTAAGAGGTGAATTCAGGAAATATTGAATTTGTACTTTGACAACTTCCCTGAATGATCTATTGGTATTAATTTGTCAAACTACATGAGAATAAATGATTTCCACTTTTATTTGATAGAAATTTTGTAAAAAAGTGACATTTCAGCCTACATGCCCAAAATTGGACTTTTTCAGTTGTTTCAATATTTTTACAAAAGTAGCATGCTTACTTTCTCTCTGACAGATTATTCTGGTTTTTTATTTGTGTTTGTGGTATCTAATGTAGATGTTTAACTCATTTTTGAACACTGAACACAAAAAAAAGTATATAAAATCAGAATAAGAGTGCAAAATGTGCTGCTTTAATGGTCTTAGTCTAACGGTCAGTATGAAGCAAGTGAAAAATGAGGTCCTATGCACATACAAGTTGAATTCCTTTTAGCAGATTTCACTGAATCTGTATCAAAAGCACTTATTACTGGTTGTTTGACCTTGTCTGTTTCACAGACTACCTTTATTTTCTTTTGTTTGAAAGCTAGTGGTTAAAATATTGGCCTTTTGAGGCTGAAATTTCATGCCGGTTTTAAAAAGTAAAGTAAATAACTTTGCATCAAATCATACTGTCTACATATATAGTTGAAAGTGACAGTCATGTTACATCCAGGCTCCATGTTTTATCATATCTAAACAAAGATTTGAGCAAAAAGAAGCATATCTCTATCTACCATATCATTTATATGCTTTTTAATATGCAAATGTGGGGAACGACCTAAATTGACAACCTGTTTTTTTAAGCTTGACATTGCTGAAGACCATTTTATTCACATGTGTTATGCTATTTGAAACTTATATTTCAATTAAAAGTACATTTATAACATGTAAAAGGTTTTTTTATAACTTAACAACTTCAGAAAATTGTGGTAAGTGAAAAATATTACATTTCATATAAGGCCTGACTTCATTTGAAAACCTCTATTTTTTGGCACAGGCTCATATAAAATTTACTTCTGGCCATTTTTTATAAGTCTGAAACATGAAGTATGCTATCTGTTGCTTTTAATAGGTGATAACTTATACATAGAAACATTAAAAAATGTAAGTTTTGGTATATTTTGGTTTTTAGAAGC
Source organism: Mytilus californianus (assembly GCF_021869535.1). NCBI lineage: Eukaryota > Metazoa > Mollusca > Bivalvia > Mytilida > Mytilidae > Mytilus > Mytilus californianus. Next base: position 44,421 of record NW_026262608.1, on the reverse strand, counting down.
CCAAATTTGATAGTTGAAATTGTTCTAATTCAACGCCACAATTCAGCACCCAAAGTTCAGATATAAAAAATGCCACATTTTTTATAATTGGTATCATATGGCTTTGAAACTTTGTAAACTGTTTTATAATACACTAAGCTTAAATCATGCCAAGTTTTATTAGAATTGGTCAAGTTTTAGACCCCTAATAGGCCCAAGACCACAATTAATGATCCCGCTTTTCGTTGTCCACGAATATAGTTCCTTTTAATTAGAGTGTAGTTTTTCTTAATTTTTTTTCTTTCCCTTCCTCACTCATTTCTTAGTTTTTTTTGGGTGGAAATAAAAGAAGAGAGGTGAAATAAACTTTTGGATGTTGTATTTTAACTGATTTTGATATGGAAAGAGTGATTAGGCCAGGTGCAAAAAGGTGATATTTACAGTTTTCGGAACATCTCTTGACTTGTCCATAGGGGTATGGAGGTGTATTGGCTAAATTTGTAAGAGTCATTGGTTCAATCTTTCTGAATTTTGGATATATTTTTGGACTAGTACTATACATTACACACACAAAAGATTTGACAAAAATGCAAAGTGCAATTTTTTTAATGAAACAAAACGTTATAAAGAACTAATAGGGGAATTTAATTGTGGTCTGTGGCCTAAGAGGTGAATTCAGGAAATATTGAATTTGTACTTTGACAACTTCCCTGAATGATCTATTGGTATTAATTTGTCAAACTACATGAGAATAAATGATTTCCACTTTTATTTGATAGAAATTTTGTAAAAAAGTGACATTTCAGCCTACATGCCCAAAATTGGACTTTTTCAGTTGTTTCAATATTTTTACAAAAGTAGCATGCTTACTTTCTCTCTGACAGATTATTCTGGTTTTTTATTTGTGTTTGTGGTATCTAATGTAGATGTTTAACTCATTTTTGAACACTGAACACAAAAAAAAGTATATAAAATCAGAATAAGAGTGCAAAATGTGCTGCTTTAATGGTCTTAGTCTAACGGTCAGTATGAAGCAAGTGAAAAATGAGGTCCTATGCACATACAAGTTGAATTCCTTTTAGCAGATTTCACTGAATCTGTATCAAAAGCACTTATTACTGGTTGTTTGACCTTGTCTGTTTCACAGACTACCTTTATTTTCTTTTGTTTGAAAGCTAGTGGTTAAAATATTGGCCTTTTGAGGCTGAAATTTCATGCCGGTTTTAAAAAGTAAAGTAAATAACTTTGCATCAAATCATACTGTCTACATATATAGTTGAAAGTGACAGTCATGTTACATCCAGGCTCCATGTTTTATCATATCTAAACAAAGATTTGAGCAAAAAGAAGCATATCTCTATCTACCATATCATTTATATGCTTTTTAATATGCAAATGTGGGGAACGACCTAAATTGACAACCTGTTTTTTTAAGCTTGACATTGCTGAAGACCATTTTATTCACATGTGTTATGCTATTTGAAACTTATATTTCAATTAAAAGTACATTTATAACATGTAAAAGGTTTTTTTATAACTTAACAACTTCAGAAAATTGTGGTAAGTGAAAAATATTACATTTCATATAAGGCCTGACTTCATTTGAAAACCTCTATTTTTTGGCACAGGCTCATATAAAATTTACTTCTGGCCATTTTTTATAAGTCTGAAACATGAAGTATGCTATCTGTTGCTTTTAATAGGTGATAACTTATACATAGAAACATTAAAAAATGTAAGTTTTGGTATATTTTGGTTTTTAGAAGCCCAAATTTGATAGTTGAAATTGTTCTAATTCAACGCCACAATTCAGCACCCAAAGTTCAGATATAAAAAATGCCACATTTTTTATAATTGGTATCATATGGCTTTGAAACTTTGTAAACTGTTTTATAATACACTAAGCTTAAATCATGCCAAGTTTTATTAGAATTGGTCAAGTTTTAGACCCCTAATAGGCCCAAGACCACAATTAATGATCCCGCTTTTCGTTGTCCACGAATATAGTTCCTTTTAATTAGAGTGTAGTTTTTCTTAATTTTTTTTCTTTCCCTTCCTCACTCATTTCTTAGTTTTTTTTGGGTGGAAATAAAAGAAGAGAGGTGAAATAAACTTTTGGATGTTGTATTTTAACTGATTTTGATATGGAAAGAGTGATTAGGCCAGGTGCAAAAAGGTGATATTTACAGTTTTCGGAACATCTCTTGACTTGTCCATAGGGGTATGGAGGTGTATTGGCTAAATTTGTAAGAGTCATTGGTTCAATCTTTCTGAATTTTGGATATATTTTTGGACTAGTACTATACATTACACACACAAAAGATTTGACAAAAATGCAAAGTGCAATTTTTTTAATGAAACAAAACGTTATAAAGAACTAATAGGGGAATTTAATTGTGGTCTGTGGCCTAAGAGGTGAATTCAGGAAATATTGAATTTGTACTTTGACAACTTCCCTGAATGATCTATTGGTATTAATTTGTCAAACTACATGAGAATAAATGATTTCCACTTTTATTTGATAGAAATTTTGTAAAAAAGTGACATTTCAGCCTACATGCCCAAAATTGGACTTTTTCAGTTGTTTCAATATTTTTACAAAAGTAGCATGCTTACTTTCTCTCTGACAGATTATTCTGGTTTTTTATTTGTGTTTGTGGTATCTAATGTAGATGTTTAACTCATTTTTGAACACTGAACACAAAAAAAAGTATATAAAATCAGAATAAGAGTGCAAAATGTGCTGCTTTAATGGTCTTAGTCTAACGGTCAGTATGAAGCAAGTGAAAAATGAGGTCCTATGCACATACAAGTTGAATTCCTTTTAGCAGATTTCACTGAATCTGTATCAAAAGCACTTATTACTGGTTGTTTGACCTTGTCTGTTTCACAGACTACCTTTATTTTCTTTTGTTTGAAAGCTAGTGGTTAAAATATTGGCCTTTTGAGGCTGAAATTTCATGCCGGTTTTAAAAAGTAAAGTAAATAACTTTGCATCAAATCATACTGTCTACATATATAGTTGAAAGTGACAGTCATGTTACATCCAGGCTCCATGTTTTATCATATCTAAACAAAGATTTGAGCAAAAAGAAGCATATCTCTATCTACCATATCATTTATATGCTTTTTAATATGCAAATGTGGGGAACGACCTAAATTGACAACCTGTTTTTTTAAGCTTGACATTGCTGAAGACCATTTTATTCACATGTGTTATGCTATTTGAAACTTATATTTCAATTAAAAGTACATTTATAACATGTAAAAGGTTTTTTTATAACTTAACAACTTCAGAAAATTGTGGTAAGTGAAAAATATTACATTTCATATAAGGCCTGACTTCATTTGAAAACCTCTATTTTTTGGCACAGGCTCATATAAAATTTACTTCTGGCCATTTTTTATAAGTCTGAAACATGAAGTATGCTATCTGTTGCTTTTAATAGGTGATAACTTATACATAGAAACATTAAAAAATGTAAGTTTTGGTATATTTTGGTTTTTAGAAGCCCAAATTTGATAGTTGAAATTGTTCTAATTCAACGCCACAATTCAGCACCCAAAGTTCAGATATAAAAAATGCCACATTTTTTATAATTGGTATCATATGGCTTTGAAACTTTGTAAACTGTTTTATAATACACTAAGCTTAAATCATGCCAAGTTTTATTAGAATTGGTCAAGTTTTAGACCCCTAATAGGCCCAAGACCACAATTAATGATCCCGCTTTTCGTTGTCCACGAATATAGTTCCTTTTAATTAGAGTGTAGTTTTTCTTAATTTTTTTTCTTTCCCTTCCTCACTCATTTCTTAGTTTTTTTTGGGTGGAAATAAAAGAAGAGAGGTGAAATAAACTTTTGGATGTTGTATTTTAACTGATTTTGATATGGAAAGAGTGATTAGGCCAGGTGCAAAAAGGTGATATTTACAGTTTTCGGAACATCTCTTGACTTGTCCATAGGGGTATGGAGGTGTATTGGCTAAATTTGTAAGAGTCATTGGTTCAATCTTTCTGAATTTTGGATATATTTTTGGACTAGTACTATACATTACACACACAAAAGATTTGACAAAAATGCAAAGTGCAATTTTTTTAATGAAACAAAACGTTATAAAGAACTAATAGGGGAATTTAATTGTGGTCTGTGGCCTAAGAGGTGAATTCAGGAAATATTGAATTTGTACTTTGACAACTTCCCTGAATGATCTATTGGTATTAATTTGTCAAACTACATGAGAATAAATGATTTCCACTTTTATTTGATAGAAATTTTGTAAAAAAGTGACATTTCAGCCTACATGCCCAAAATTGAACTTTTTCAGTTGTTTCAATATTTTTACAAAAGTAGCATGCTTACTTTCTCTCTGACAGATTATTCTGGTTTTTTATTTGTGTTTGTGGTATCTAATGTAGATGTTTAACTCATTTTTGAACACTGAACACAAAAAAAAGTATATAAAATCAGAATAAGAGTGCAAAATGTGCTGCTTTAATGGTCTTAGTCTAACGGTCAGTATGAAGCAAGTGAAAAATGAGGTCCTATGCACATACAAGTTGAATTCCTTTTAGCAGATTTCACTGAATCTGTATCAAAAGCACTTATTACTGGTTGTTTGACCTTGTCTGTTTCACAGACTACCTTTATTTTCTTTTGTTTGAAAGCTAGTGGTTAAAATATTGGCCTTTTGAGGCTGAAATTTCATGCCGGTTTTAAAAAGTAAAGTAAATAACTTTGCATCAAATCATACTGTCTACATATATAGTTGAAAGTGACAGTCATGTTACATCCAGGCTCCATGTTTTATCATATCTAAACAAAGATTTGAGCAAAAAGAAGCATATCTCTATCTACCATATCATTTATATGCTTTTTAATATGCAAATGTGGGGAACGACCTAAATTGACAACCTGTTTTTTTAAGCTTGACATTGCTGAAGACCATTTTATTCACATGTGTTATGCTATTTGAAACTTATATTTCAATTAAAAGTACATTTATAACATGTAAAAGGTTTTTTTATAACTTAACAACTTCAGAAAATTGTGGTAAGTGAAAAATATTACATTTCATATAAGGCCTGACTTCATTTGAAAACCTCTATTTTTTGGCACAGGCTCATATAAAATTTACTTCTGGCCATTTTTTATAAGTCTGAAACATGAAGTATGCTATCTGTTGCTTTTAATAGGTGATAACTTATACATAGAAACATTAAAAAATGTAAGTTTTGGTATATTTTGGTTTTTAGAAGCCCAAATTTGATAGTTGAAATTGTTCTAATTCAACGCCACAATTCAGCACCCAAAGTTCAGATATAAAAAATGCCACATTTTTTATAATTGGTATCATATGGCTTTGAAACTTTGTAAACTGTTTTATAATACACTAAGCTTAAATCATGCCAAGTTTTATTAGAATTGGTCAAGTTTTAGACCCCTAATAGGCCCAAGACCACAATTAATGATCCCGCTTTTCGTTGTCCACGAATATAGTTCCTTTTAATTAGAGTGTAGTTTTTCTTAATTTTTTTTCTTTCCCTTCCTCACTCATTTCTTAGTTTTTTTTGGGTGGAAATAAAAGAAGAGAGGTGAAATAAACTTTTGGATGTTGTATTTTAACTGATTTTGATATGGAAAGAGTGATTAGGCCAGGTGCAAAAAGGTGATATTTACAGTTTTCGGAACATCTCTTGACTTGTCCATAGGGGTATGGAGGTGTATTGGCTAAATTTGTAAGAGTCATTGGTTCAATCTTTCTGAATTTTGGATATATTTTTGGACTAGTACTATACATTACACACACAAAAGATTTGACAAAAATGCAAAGTGCAATTTTTTTAATGAAACAAAACGTTATAAAGAACTAATAGGGGAATTTAATTGTGGTCTGTGGCCTAAGAGGTGAATTCAGGAAATATTGAATTTGTACTTTGACAACTTCCCTGAATGATCTATTGGTATTAATTTGTCAAACTACATGAGAATAAATGATTTCCACTTTTATTTGATAGAAATTTTGTAAAAAAGTGACATTTCAGCCTACATGCCCAAAATTGAACTTTTTCAGTTGTTTCAATATTTTTACAAAAGTAGCATGCTTACTTTCTCTCTGACAGATTATTCTGGTTTTTTATTTGTGTTTGTGGTATCTAATGTAGATGTTTAACTCATTTTTGAACACTGAACACAAAAAAAAGTATATAAAATCAGAATAAGAGTGCAAAATGTGCTGCTTTAATGGTCTTAGTCTAACGGTCAGTATGAAGCAAGTGAAAAATGAGGTCCTATGCACATACAAGTTGAATTCCTTTTAGCAGATTTCACTGAATCTGTATCAAAAGCACTTATTACTGGTTGTTTGACCTTGTCTGTTTCACAGACTACCTTTATTTTCTTTTGTTTGAAAGCTAGTGGTTAAAATATTGGCCTTTTGAGGCTGAAATTTCATGCCGGTTTTAAAAAGTAAAGTAAATAACTTTGCATCAAATCATACTGTCTACATATATAGTTGAAAGTGACAGTCATGTTACATCCAGGCTCCATGTTTTATCATATCTAAACAAAGATTTGAGCAAAAAGAAGCATATCTCTATCTACCATATCATTTATATGCTTTTTAATATGCAAATGTGGGGAACGACCTAAATTGACAACCTGTTTTTTTAAGCTTGACATTGCTGAAGACCATTTTATTCACATGTGTTATGCTATTTGAAACTTATATTTCAATTAAAAGTACATTTATAACATGTAAAAGGTTTTTTTATAACTTAACAACTTCAGAAAATTGTGGTAAGTGAAAAATATTACATTTCATATAAGGCCTGACTTCATTTGAAAACCTCTATTTTTTGGCACAGGCTCATATAAAATTTACTTCTGGCCATTTTTTATAAGTCTGAAACATGAAGTATGCTATCTGTTGCTTTTAATAGGTGATAACTTATACATAGAAACATTAAAAAATGTAAGTTTTGGTATATTTTGGTTTTTAGAAGCCCAAATTTGATAGTTGAAATTGTTCTAATTCAACGCCACAATTCAGCACCCAAAGTTCAGATATAAAAAATGCCACATTTTTTATAATTGGTATCATATGGCTTTGAAACTTTGTAAACTGTTTTATAATACACTAAGCTTAAATCATGCCAAGTTTTATTAGAATTGGTCAAGTTTTAGACCCCTAATAGGCCCAAGACCACAATTAATGATCCCGCTTTTCGTTGTCCACGAATATAGTTCCTTTTAATTAGAGTGTAGTTTTTCTTAATTTTTTTTCTTTCCCTTCCTCACTCATTTCTTAGTTTTTTTTGGGTGGAAATAAAAGAAGAGAGGTGAAATAAACTTTTGGATGTTGTATTTTAACTGATTTTGATATGGAAAGAGTGATTAGGCCAGGTGCAAAAAGGTGATATTTACAGTTTTCGGAACATCTCTTGACTTGTCCATAGGGGTATGGAGGTGTATTGGCTAAATTTGTAAGAGTCATTGGTTCAATCTTTCTGAATTTTGGATATATTTTTGGACTAGTACTATACATTACACACACAAAAGATTTGACAAAAATGCAAAGTGCAATTTTTTTAATGAAACAAAACGTTATAAAGAACTAATAGGGGAATTTAATTGTGGTCTGTGGCCTAAGAGGTGAATTCAGGAAATATTGAATTTGTACTTTGACAACTTCCCTGAATGATCTATTGGTATTAATTTGTCAAACTACATGAGAATAAATGATTTCCACTTTTATTTGATAGAAATTTTGTAAAAAAGTGACATTTCAGCCTACATGCCCAAAATTGAACTTTTTCAGTTGTTTCAATATTTTTACAAAAGTAGCATGCTTACTTTCTCTCTGACAGATTATTCTGGTTTTTTATTTGTGTTTGTGGTATCTAATGTAGATGTTTAACTCATTTTTGAACACTGAACACAAAAAAAAGTATATAAAATCAGAATAAGAGTGCAAAATGTGCTGCTTTAATGGTCTTAGTCTAACGGTCAGTATGAAGCAAGTGAAAAATGAGGTCCTATGCACATACAAGTTGAATTCCTTTTAGCAGATTTCACTGAATCTGTATCAAAAGCACTTATTACTGGTTGTTTGACCTTGTCTGTTTCACAGACTACCTTTATTTTCTTTTGTTTGAAAGCTAGTGGTTAAAATATTGGCCTTTTGAGGCTGAAATTTCATGCCGGTTTTAAAAAGTAAAGTAAATAACTTTGCATCAAATCATACTGTCTACATATATAGTTGAAAGTGACAGTCATGTTACATCCAGGCTCCATGTTTTATCATATCTAAACAAAGATTTGAGCAAAAAGAAGCATATCTCTATCTACCATATCATTTATATGCTTTTTAATATGCAAATGTGGGGAACGACCTAAATTGACAACCTGTTTTTTTAAGCTTGACATTGCTGAAGACCATTTTATTCACATGTGTTATGCTATTTGAAACTTATATTTCAATTAAAAGTACATTTATAACATGTAAAAGGTTTTTTTATAACTTAACAACTTCAGAAAATTGTGGTAAGTGAAAAATATTACATTTCATATAAGGCCTGACTTCATTTGAAAACCTCTATTTTTTGGCACAGGCTCATATAAAATTTACTTCTGGCCATTTTTTATAAGTCTGAAACATGAAGTATGCTATCTGTTGCTTTTAATAGGTGATAACTTATACATAGAAACATTAAAAAATGTAAGTTTTGGTATATTTTGGTTTTTAGAAGCCCAAATTTGATAGTTGAAATTGTTCTAATTCAACGCCACAATTCAGCACCCAAAGTTCAGATATAAAAAATGCCACATTTTTTATAATTGGTATCATATGGCTTTGAAACTTTGTAAACTGTTTTATAATACACTAAGCTTAAATCATGCCAAGTTTTATTAGAATTGGTCAAGTTTTAGACCCCTAATAGGCCCAAGACCACAATTAATGATCCCGCTTTTCGTTGTCCACGAATATAGTTCCTTTTAATTAGAGTGTAGTTTTTCTTAATTTTTTTTCTTTCCCTTCCTCACTCATTTCTTAGTTTTTTTTGGGTGGAAATAAAAGAAGAGAGGTGAAATAAACTTTTGGATGTTGTATTTTAACTGATTTTGATATGGAAAGAGTGATTAGGCCAGGTGCAAAAAGGTGATATTTACAGTTTTCGGAACATCTCTTGACTTGTCCATAGGGGTATGGAGGTGTATTGGCTAAATTTGTAAGAGTCATTGGTTCAGTCTTTCTGAATTTTGGATATATTTTTGGACTAGTACTATACATTACACACACAAAAGATTTGACAAAAATGCAAAGTGCAATTTTTTTAATGAAACAAAACGTTATAAAGAACTAATAGGGGAATTTAATTGTGGTCTGTGGCCTAAGAGGTGAATTCAGGAAATATTGAATTTGTACTTTGACAACTTCCCTGAATGATCTATTGGTATTAATTTGTCAAACTACATGAGAATAAATGATTTCCACTTTTATTTGATAGAAATTTTGTAAAAAAGTGACATTTCAGCCTACATGCCCAAAATTGAACTTTTTCAGTTGTTTCAATATTTTTACAAAAGTAGCATGCTTACTTTCTCTCTGACAGATTATTCTGGTTTTTTATTTGTGTTTGTGGTATCTAATGTAGATGTTTAACTCATTTTTGAACACTGAACACAAAAAAAAGTATATAAAATCAGAATAAGAGTGCAAAATGTGCTGCTTTAATGGTCTTAGTCTAACGGTCAGTATGAAGCAAGTGAAAAATGAGGTCCTATGCACATACAAGTTGAATTCCTTTTAGCAGATTTCACTGAATCTGTATCAAAAGCACTTATTACTGGTTGTTTGACCTTGTCTGTTTCACAGACTACCTTTATTTTCTTTTGTTTGAAAGCTAGTGGTTAAAATATTGGCCTTTTGAGGCTGAAATTTCATGCCGGTTTTAAAAAGTAAAGTAAATAACTTTGCATCAAATCATACTGTCTACATATATAGTTGAAAGTGACAGTCATGTTACATCCAGGCTCCATGTTTTATCATATCTAAACAAAGATTTGAGCAAAAAGAAGCATATCTCTATCTACCATATCATTTATATGCTTTTTAATATGCAAATGTGGGGAACGACCTAAATTGACAACCTGTTTTTTTAAGCTTGACATTGCTGAAGACCATTTTATTCACATGTGTTATGCTATTTGAAACTTATATTTCAATTAAAAGTACATTTATAACATGTAAAAGGTTTTTTTATAACTTAACAACTTCAGAAAATTGTGGTAAGTGAAAAATATTACATTTCATATAAGGCCTGACTTCATTTGAAAACCTCTATTTTTTGGCACAGGCTCATATAAAATTTACTTCTGGCCATTTTTTATAAGTCTGAAACATGAAGTATGCTATCTGTTGCTTTTAATAGGTGATAACTTATACATAGAAACATTAAAAAATGTAAGTTTTGGTATATTTTGGTTTTTAGAAGCCCAAATTTGATAGTTGAAATTGTTCTAATTCAACGCCACAATTCAGCACCCAAAGTTCAGATATAAAAAATGCCACATTTTTTATAATTGGTATCATATGGCTTTGAAACTTTGTAAACTGTTTTATAATACACTAAGCTTAAATCATGCCAAGTTTTATTAGAATTGGTCAAGTTTTAGACCCCTAATAGGCCCAAGACCACAATTAATGATCCCGCTTTTCGTTGTCCACGAATATAGTTCCTTTTAATTAGAGTGTAGTTTTTCTTAATTTTTTTTCTTTCCCTTCCTCACTCATTTCTTAGTTTTTTTTTGGGTGGAAATAAAAGAAGAGAGGTGAAATAAACTTTTGGATGTTGTATTTTAACTGATTTTGATATGGAAAGAGTGATTAGGCCAGGTGCAAAAAGGTGATATTTACAGTTTTCGGAACATCTCTTGACTTGTCCATAGGGGTATGGAGGTGTATTGGCTAAATTTGTAAGAGTCATTGGTTCAATCTTTCTGAATTTTGGATATATTTTTGGACTAGTACTATACATTACACACACAAAAGATTTGACAAAAATGCAAAGTGCAATTTTTTTAATGAAACAAAACGTTATAAAGAACTAATAGGGGAATTTAATTGTGGTCTGTGGCCTAAGAGGTGAATTCAGGAAATATTGAATTTGTACTTTGACAACTTCCCTGAATGATCTATTGGTATTAATTTGTCAAACTACATGAGAATAAATGATTTCCACTTTTATTTGATAGAAATTTTGTAAAAAAGTGACATTTCAGCCTACATGCCCAAAATTGAACTTTTTCAGTTGTTTCAATATTTTTACAAAAGTAGCATGCTTACTTTCTCTCTGACAGATTATTCTGGTTTTTTATTTGTGTTTGTGGTATCTAATGTAGATGTTTAACTCATTTTTGAACACTGAACACAAAAAAAAGTATATAAAATCAGAATAAGAGTGCAAAATGTGCTGCTTTAATGGTCTTAGTCTAACGGTCAGTATGAAGCAAGTGAAAAATGAGGTCCTATGCACATACAAGTTGAATTCCTTTTAGCAGATTTCACTGAATCTGTATCAAAAGCACTTATTACTGGTTGTTTGACCTTGTCTGTTTCACAGACTACCTTTATTTTCTTTTGTTTGAAAGCTAGTGGTTAAAATATTGGCCTTTTGAGGCTGAAATTTCATGCCGGTTTTAAAAAGTAAAGTAAATAACTTTGCATCAAATCATACTGTCTACATATATAGTTGAAAGTGACAGTCATGTTACATCCAGGCTCCATGTTTTATCATATCTAAACAAAGATTTGAGCAAAAAGAAGCATATCTCTATCTACCATATCATTTATATGCTTTTTAATATGCAAATGTGGGGAACGACCTAAATTGACAACCTGTTTTTTTAAGCTTGACATTGCTGAAGACCATTTTATTCACATGTGTTATGCTATTTGAAACTTATATTTCAATTAAAAGTACATTTATAACATGTAAAAGGTTTTTTTATAACTTAACAACTTCAGAAAATTGTGGTAAGTGAAAAATATTACATTTCATATAAGGCCTGACTTCATTTGAAAACCTCTATTTTTTGGCACAGGCTCATATAAAATTTACTTCTGGCCATTTTTTATAAGTCTGAAACATGAAGTATGCTATCTGTTGCTTTTAATAGGTGATAACTTATACATAGAAACATTAAAAAATGTAAGTTTTGGTATATTTTGGTTTTTAGAAGCCCAAATTTGATAGTTGAAATTGTTCTAATTCAACGCCACAATTCAGCACCCAAAGTTCAGATATAAAAAATGCCACATTTTTTATAATTGGTATCATATGGCTTTGAAACTTTGTAAACTGTTTTATAATACACTAAGCTTAAATCATGCCAAGTTTTATTAGAATTGGTCAAGTTTTAGACCCCTAATAGGCCCAAGACCACAATTAATGATCCCGCTTTTCGTTGTCCACGAATATAGTTCCTTTTAATTAGAGTGTAGTTTTTCTTAATTTTTTTTCTTTCCCTTCCTCACTCATTTCTTAGTTTTTTTTGGGTGGAAATAAAAGAAGAGAGGTGAAATAAACTTTTGGATGTTGTATTTTAACTGATTTTGATATGGAAAGAGTGATTAGGCCAGGTGCAAAAAGGTGATATTTACAGTTTTCGGAACATCTCTTGACTTGTCCATAGGGGTATGGAGGTGTATTGGCTAAATTTGTAAGAGTCATTGGTTCAATCTTTCTGAATTTTGGATATATTTTTGGACTAGTACTATACATTACACACACAAAAGATTTGACAAAAATGCAAAGTGCAATTTTTTTAATGAAACAAAACGTTATAAAGAACTAATAGGGGAATTTAATTGTGGTCTGTGGCCTAAGAGGTGAATTCAGGAAATATTGAATTTGTACTTTGACAACTTCCCTGAATGATCTATTGGTATTAATTTGTCAAACTACATGAGAATAAATGATTTCCACTTTTATTTGATAGAAATTTTGTAAAAAAGTGACATTTCAGCCTACATGCCCAAAATTGAACTTTTTCAGTTGTTTCAATATTTTTACAAAAGTAGCATGCTTACTTTCTCTCTGACAGATTATTCTGGTTTTTTATTTGTGTTTGTGGTATCTAATGTAGATGTTTAACTCATTTTTGAACACTGAACACAAAAAAAAGTATATAAAATCAGAATAAGAGTGCAAAATGTGCTGCTTTAATGGTCTTAGTCTAACGGTCAGTATGAAGCAAGTGAAAAATGAGGTCCTATGCACATACAAGTTGAATTCCTTTTAGCAGATTTCACTGAATCTGTATCAAAAGCACTTATTACTGGTTGTTTGACCTTGTCTGTTTCACAGACTACCTTTATTTTCTTTTGTTTGAAAGCTAGTGGTTAAAATATTGGCCTTTTGAGGCTGAAATTTCATGCCGGTTTTAAAAAGTAAAGTAAATAACTTTGCATCAAATCATACTGTCTACATATATAGTTGAAAGTGACAGTCATGTTACATCCAGGCTCCATGTTTTATCATATCTAAACAAAGATTTGAGCAAAAAGAAGCATATCTCTATCTACCATATCATTTATATGCTTTTTAATATGCAAATGTGGGGAACGACCTAAATTGACAACCTGTTTTTTTAAGCTTGACATTGCTGAAGACCATTTTATTCACATGTGTTATGCTATTTGAAACTTATATTTCAATTAAAAGTACATTTATAACATGTAAAAGGTTTTTTTATAACTTAACAACTTCAGAAAATTGTGGTAAGTGAAAAATATTACATTTCATATAAGGCCTGACTTCATTTGAAAACCTCTATTTTTTGGCACAGGCTCATATAAAATTTACTTCTGGCCATTTTTTATAAGTCTGAAACATGAAGTATGCTATCTGTTGCTTTTAATAGGTGATAACTTATACATAGAAACATTAAAAAATGTAAGTTTTGGTATATTTTGGTTTTTAGAAGCCCAAATTTGATAGTTGAAATTGTTCTAATTCAACGCCACAATTCAGCACCCAAAGTTCAGATATAAAAAATGCCACATTTTTTATAATTGGTATCATATGGCTTTGAAACTTTGTAAACTGTTTTATAATACACTAAGCTTAAATCATGCCAAGTTTTATTAGAATTGGTCAAGTTTTAGACCCCTAATAGGCCCAAGACCACAATTAATGATCCCGCTTTTCGTTGTCCACGAATATAGTTCCTTTTAATTAGAGTGTAGTTTTTCTTAATTTTTTTTCTTTCCCTTCCTCACTCATTTCTTAGTTTTTTTTGGGTGGAAATAAAAGAAGAGAGGTGAAATAAACTTTTGGATGTTGTATTTTAACTGATTTTGATATGGAAAGAGTGATTAGGCCAGGTGCAAAAAGGTGATATTTACAGTTTTCGGAACATCTCTTGACTTGTCCATAGGGGTATGGAGGTGTATTGGCTAAATTTGTAAGAGTCATTGGTTCAATCTTTCTGAATTTTGGATATATTTTTGGACTAGTACTATACATTACACACACAAAAGATTTGACAAAAATGCAAAGTGCAATTTTTTTAATGAAACAAAACGTTATAAAGAACTAATAGGGGAATTTAATTGTGGTCTGTGGCCTAAGAGGTGAATTCAGGAAATATTGAATTTGTACTTTGACAACTTCCCTGAATGATCTATTGGTATTAATTTGTCAAACTACATGAGAATAAATGATTTCCACTTTTATTTGATAGAAATTTTGTAAAAAAGTGACATTTCAGCCTACATGCCCAAAATTGAACTTTTTCAGTTGTTTCAATATTTTTACAAAAGTAGCATGCTTACTTTCTCTCTGACAGATTATTCTGGTTTTTTATTTGTGTTTGTGGTATCTAATGTAGATGTTTAACTCATTTTTGAACACTGAACACAAAAAAAAGTATATAAAATCAGAATAAGAGTGCAAAATGTGCTGCTTTAATGGTCTTAGTCTAACGGTCAGTATGAAGCAAGTGAAAAATGAGGTCCTATGCACATACAAGTTGAATTCCTTTTAGCAGATTTCACTGAATCTGTATCAAAAGCACTTATTACTGGTTGTTTGACCTTGTCTGTTTCACAGACTACCTTTATTTTCTTTTGTTTGAAAGCTAGTGGTTAAAATATTGGCCTTTTGAGGCTGAAATTTCATGCCGGTTTTAAAAAGTAAAGTAAATAACTTTGCATCAAATCATACTGTCTACATATATAGTTGAAAGTGACAGTCATGTTACATCCAGGCTCCATGTTTTATCATATCTAAACAAAGATTTGAGCAAAAAGAAGCATATCTCTATCTACCATATCATTTATATGCTTTTTAATATGCAAATGTGGGGAACGACCTAAATTGACAACCTGTTTTTTTAAGCTTGACATTGCTGAAGACCATTTTATTCACATGTGTTATGCTATTTGAAACTTATATTTCAATTAAAAGTACATTTATAACATGTAAAAGGTTTTTTTATAACTTAACAACTTCAGAAAATTGTGGTAAGTGAAAAATATTACATTTCATATAAGGCCTGACTTCATTTGAAAACCTCTATTTTTTGGCACAGGCTCATATAAAATTTACTTCTGGCCATTTTTTATAAGTCTGAAACATGAAGTATGCTATCTGTTGCTTTTAATAGGTGATAACTTATACATAGAAACATTAAAAAATGTAAGTTTTGGTATATTTTGGTTTTTAGAAGCCCAAATTTGATAGTTGAAATTGTTCTAATTCAACGCCACAATTCAGCACCCAAAGTTCAGATATAAAAAATGCCACATTTTTTATAATTGGTATCATATGGCTTTGAAACTTTGTAAACTGTTTTATAATACACTAAGCTTAAATCATGCCAAGTTTTATTAGAATTGGTCAAGTTTTAGACCCCTAATAGGCCCAAGACCACAATTAATGATCCCGCTTTTCGTTGTCCACGAATATAGTTCCTTTTAATTAGAGTGTAGTTTTTCTTAATTTTTTTTCTTTCCCTTCCTCACTCATTTCTTAGTTTTTTTTGGGTGGAAATAAAAGAAGAGAGGTGAAATAAACTTTTGGATGTTGTATTTTAACTGATTTTGATATGGAAAGAGTGATTAGGCCAGGTGCAAAAAGGTGATATTTACAGTTTTCGGAACATCTCTTGACTTGTCCATAGGGGTATGGAGGTGTATTGGCTAAATTTGTAAGAGTCATTGGTTCAATCTTTCTGAATTTTGGATATATTTTTGGACTAGTACTATACATTACACACACAAAAGATTTGACAAAAATGCAAAGTGCAATTTTTTTAATGAAACAAAACGTTATAAAGAACTAATAGGGGAATTTAATTGTGGTCTGTGGCCTAAGAGGTGAATTCAGGAAATATTGAATTTGTACTTTGACAACTTCCCTGAATGATCTATTGGTATTAATTTGTCAAACTACATGAGAATAAATGATTTCCACTTTTATTTGATAGAAATTTTGTAAAAAAGTGACATTTCAGCCTACATGCCCAAAATTGAACTTTTTCAGTTGTTTCAATATTTTTACAAAAGTAGCATGCTTACTTTCTCTCTGACAGATTATTCTGGTTTTTTATTTGTGTTTGTGGTATCTAATGTAGATGTTTAACTCATTTTTGAACACTGAACACAAAAAAAAGTATATAAAATCAGAATAAGAGTGCAAAATGTGCTGCTTTAATGGTCTTAGTCTAACGGTCAGTATGAAGCAAGTGAAAAATGAGGTCCTATGCACATACAAGTTGAATTCCTTTTAGCAGATTTCACTGAATCTGTATCAAAAGCACTTATTACTGGTTGTTTGACCTTGTCTGTTTCACAGACTACCTTTATTTTCTTTTGTTTGAAAGCTAGTGGTTAAAATATTGGCCTTTTGAGGCTGAAATTTCATGCCGGTTTTAAAAAGTAAAGTAAATAACTTTGCATCAAATCATACTGTCTACATATATAGTTGAAAGTGACAGTCATGTTACATCCAGGCTCCATGTTTTATCATATCTAAACAAAGATTTGAGCAAAAAGAAGCATATCTCTATCTACCATATCATTTATATGCTTTTTAATATGCAAATGTGGGGAACGACCTAAATTGACAACCTGTTTTTTTAAGCTTGACATTGCTGAAGACCATTTTATTCACATGTGTTATGCTATTTGAAACTTATATTTCAATTAAAAGTACATTTATAACATGTAAAAGGTTTTTTTATAACTTAACAACTTCAGAAAATTGTGGTAAGTGAAAAATATTACATTTCATATAAGGCCTGACTTCATTTGAAAACCTCTATTTTTTGGCACAGGCTCATATAAAATTTACTTCTGGCCATTTTTTATAAGTCTGAAACATGAAGTATGCTATCTGTTGCTTTTAATAGGTGATAACTTATACATAGAAACATTAAAAAATGTAAGTTTTGGTATATTTTGGTTTTTAGAAGCCCAAATTTGATAGTTGAAATTGTTCTAATTCAACGCCACAATTCAGCACCCAAAGTTCAGATATAAAAAATGCCACATTTTTTATAATTGGTATCATATGGCTTTGAAACTTTGTAAACTGTTTTATAATACACTAAGCTTAAATCATGCCAAGTTTTATTAGAATTGGTCAAGTTTTAGACCCCTAATAGGCCCAAGACCACAATTAATGATCCCGCTTTTCGTTGTCCACGAATATAGTTCCTTTTAATTAGAGTGTAGTTTTTCTTAATTTTTTTTCTTTCCCTTCCTCACTCATTTCTTAGTTTTTTTTGGGTGGAAATAAAAGAAGAGAGGTGAAATAAACTTTTGGATGTTGTATTTTAACTGATTTTGATATGGAAAGAGTGATTAGGCCAGGTGCAAAAAGGTGATATTTACAGTTTTCGGAACATCTCTTGACTTGTCCATAGGGGTATGGAGGTGTATTGGCTAAATTTGTAAGAGTCATTGGTTCAATCTTTCTGAATTTTGGATATATTTTTGGACTAGTACTATACATTACACACACAAAAGATTTGACAAAAATGCAAAGTGCAATTTTTTTAATGAAACAAAACGTTATAAAGAACTAATAGGGGAATTTAATTGTGGTCTGTGGCCTAAGAGGTGAATTCAGGAAATATTGAATTTGTACTTTGACAACTTCCCTGAATGATCTATTGGTATTAATTTGTCAAACTACATGAGAATAAATGATTTCCACTTTTATTTGATAGAAATTTTGTAAAAAAGTGACATTTCAGCCTACATGCCCAAAATTGAACTTTTTCAGTTGTTTCAATATTTTTACAAAAGTAGCATGCTTACTTTCTCTCTGACAGATTATTCTGGTTTTTTATTTGTGTTTGTGGTATCTAATGTAGATGTTTAACTCATTTTTGAACACTGAACACAAAAAAAAGTATATAAAATCAGAATAAGAGTGCAAAATGTGCTGCTTTAATGGTCTTAGTCTAACGGTCAGTATGAAGCAAGTGAAAAATGAGGTCCTATGCACATACAAGTTGAATTCCTTTTAGCAGATTTCACTGAATCTGTATCAAAAGCACTTATTACTGGTTGTTTGACCTTGTCTGTTTCACAGACTACCTTTATTTTCTTTTGTTTGAAAGCTAGTGGTTAAAATATTGGCCTTTTGAGGCTGAAATTTCATGCCGGTTTTAAAAAGTAAAGTAAATAACTTTGCATCAAATCATACTGTCTACATATATAGTTGAAAGTGACAGTCATGTTACATCCAGGCTCCATGTTTTATCATATCTAAACAAAGATTTGAGCAAAAAGAAGCATATCTCTATCTACCATATCATTTATATGCTTTTTAATATGCAAATGTGGGGAACGACCTAAATTGACAACCTGTTTTTTTAAGCTTGACATTGCTGAAGACCATTTTATTCACATGTGTTATGCTATTTGAAACTTATATTTCAATTAAAAGTACATTTATAACATGTAAAAGGTTTTTTTATAACTTAACAACTTCAGAAAATTGTGGTAAGTGAAAAATATTACATTTCATATAAGGCCTGACTTCATTTGAAAACCTCTATTTTTTGGCACAGGCTCATATAAAATTTACTTCTGGCCATTTTTTATAAGTCTGAAACATGAAGTATGCTATCTGTTGCTTTTAATAGGTGATAACTTATACATAGAAACATTAAAAAATGTAAGTTTTGGTATATTTTGGTTTTTAGAAGCCCAAATTTGATAGTTGAAATTGTTCTAATTCAACGCCACAATTCAGCACCCAAAGTTCAGATATAAAAAATGCCACATTTTTTATAATTGGTATCATATGGCTTTGAAACTTTGTAAACTGTTTTATAATACACTAAGCTTAAATCATGCCAAGTTTTATTAGAATTGGTCAAGTTTTAGACCCCTAATAGGCCCAAGACCACAATTAATGATCCCGCTTTTCGTTGTCCACGAATATAGTTCCTTTTAATTAGAGTGTAGTTTTTCTTAATTTTTTTTCTTTCCCTTCCTCACTCATTTCTTAGTTTTTTTTGGGTGGAAATAAAAGAAGAGAGGTGAAATAAACTTTTGGATGTTGTATTTTAACTGATTTTGATATGGAAAGAGTGATTAGGCCAGGTGCAAAAAGGTGATATTTACAGTTTTCGGAACATCTCTTGACTTGTCCATAGGGGTATGGAGGTGTATTGGCTAAATTTGTAAGAGTCATTGGTTCAATCTTTCTGAATTTTGGATATATTTTTGGACTAGTACTATACATTACACACACAAAAGATTTGACAAAAATGCAAAGTGCAATTTTTTTAATGAAACAAAACGTTATAAAGAACTAATAGGGGAATTTAATTGTGGTCTGTGGCCTAAGAGGTGAATTCAGGAAATATTGAATTTGTACTTTGACAACTTCCCTGAATGATCTATTGGTATTAATTTGTCAAACTACATGAGAATAAATGATTTCCACTTTTATTTGATAGAAATTTTGTAAAAAAGTGACATTTCAGCCTACATGCTCAAAATTGAACTTTTTCAGTTGTTTCAATATTTTTACAAAAGTAGCATGCTTACTTTCTCTCTGACAGATTATTCTGGTTTTTTATTTGTGTTTGTGGTATCTAATGTAGATGTTTAACTCATTTTTGAACACTGAACACAAAAAAAAGTATATAAAATCAGAATAAGAGTGCAAAATGTGCTGCTTTAATGGTCTTAGTCTAACGGTCAGTATGAAGCAAGTGAAAAATGAGGTCCTATGCACATACAAGTTGAATTCCTTTTAGCAGATTTCACTGAATCTGTATCAAAAGCACTTATTACTGGTTGTTTGACCTTGTCTGTTTCACAGACTACCTTTATTTTCTTTTGTTTGAAAGCTAGTGGTTAAAATATTGGCCTTTTGAGGCTGAAATTTCATGCCGGTTTTAAAAAGTAAAGTAAATAACTTTGCATCAAATCATACTGTCTACATATATAGTTGAAAGTGACAGTCATGTTACATCCAGGCTCCATGTTTTATCATATCTAAACAAAGATTTGAGCAAAAAGAAGCATATCTCTATCTACCATATCATTTATATGCTTTTTAATATGCAAATGTGGGGAACGACCTAAATTGACAACCTGTTTTTTTAAGCTTGACATTGCTGAAGACCATTTTATTCACATGTGTTATGCTATTTGAAACTTATATTTCAATTAAAAGTACATTTATAACATGTAAAAGGTTTTTTTATAACTTAACAACTTCAGAAAATTGTGGTAAGTGAAAAATATTACATTTCATATAAGGCCTGACTTCATTTGAAAACCTCTATTTTTTGGCACAGGCTCATATAAAATTTACTTCTGGCCATTTTTTATAAGTCTGAAACATGAAGTATGCTATCTGTTGCTTTTAATAGGTGATAACTTATACATAGAAACATTAAAAAATGTAAGTTTTGGTATATTTTGGTTTTTAGAAGCCCAAATTTGATAGTTGAAATTGTTCTAATTCAACGCCACAATTCAGCACCCAAAGTTCAGATATAAAAAATGCCACATTTTTTATAATTGGTATCATATGGCTTTGAAACTTTGTAAACTGTTTTATAATACACTAAGCTTAAATCATGCCAAGTTTTATTAGAATTGGTCAAGTTTTAGACCCCTAATAGGCCCAAGACCACAATTAATGATCCCGCTTTTCGTTGTCCACGAATATAGTTCCTTTTAATTAGAGTGTAGTTTTTCTTAATTTTTTTTCTTTCCCTTCCTCACTCATTTCTTAGTTTTTTTTGGGTGGAAATAAAAGAAGAGAGGTGAAATAAACTTTTGGATGTTGTATTTTAACTGATTTTGATATGGAAAGAGTGATTAGGCCAGGTGCAAAAAGGTGATATTTACAGTTTTCGGAACATCTCTTGACTTGTCCATAGGGGTATGGAGGTGTATTGGCTAAATTTGTAAGAGTCATTGGTTCAATCTTTCTGAATTTTGGATATATTTTTGGACTAGTACTATACATTACACACACAAAAGATTTGACAAAAATGCAAAGTGCAATTTTTTTAATGAAACAAAACGTTATAAAGAACTAATAGGGGAATTTAATTGTGGTCTGTGGCCTAAGAGGTGAATTCAGGAAATATTGAATTTGTACTTTGACAACTTCCCTGAATGATCTATTGGTATTAATTTGTCAAACTACATGAGAATAAATGATTTCCACTTTTATTTGATAGAAATTTTGTAAAAAAGTGACATTTCAGCCTACATGCCCAAAATTGAACTTTTTCAGTTGTTTCAATATTTTTACAAAAGTAGCATGCTTACTTTCTCTCTGACAGATTATTCTGGTTTTTTATTTGTGTTTGTGGTATCTAATGTAGATGTTTAACTCATTTTTGAACACTGAACACAAAAAAAAGTATATAAAATCAGAATAAGAGTGCAAAATGTGCTGCTTTAATGGTCTTAGTCTAACGGTCAGTATGAAGCAAGTGAAAAATGAGGTCCTATGCACATACAAGTTGAATTCCTTTTAGCAGATTTCACTGAATCTGTATCAAAAGCACTTATTACTGGTTGTTTGACCTTGTCTGTTTCACAGACTACCTTTATTTTCTTTTGTTTGAAAGCTAGTGGTTAAAATATTGGCCTTTTGAGGCTGAAATTTCATGCCGGTTTTAAAAAGTAAAGTAAATAACTTTGCATCAAATCATACTGTCTACATATATAGTTGAAAGTGACAGTCATGTTACATCCAGGCTCCATGTTTTATCATATCTAAACAAAGATTTGAGCAAAAAGAAGCATATCTCTATCTACCATATCATTTATATGCTTTTTAATATGCAAATGTGGGGAACGACCTAAATTGACAACCTGTTTTTTTAAGCTTGACATTGCTGAAGACCATTTTATTCACATGTGTTATGCTATTTGAAACTTATATTTCAATTAAAAGTACATTTATAACATGTAAAAGGTTTTTTTATAACTTAACAACTTCAGAAAATTGTGGTAAGTGAAAAATATTACATTTCATATAAGGCCTGACTTCATTTGAAAACCTCTATTTTTTGGCACAGGCTCATATAAAATTTACTTCTGGCCATTTTTTATAAGTCTGAAACATGAACTATGCTATCTGTTGCTTTTAATAGGTGATAACTTATACATAGAAACATTAAAAAATGTAAGTTTTGGTATATTTTGGTTTTTAGAAGCCCAAATTTGATAGTTGAAATTGTTCTAATTCAACGCCACAATTCAGCACCCAAAGTTCAGATATAAAAAATGCCACATTTTTTATAATTGGTATCATATGGCTTTGAAACTTTGTAAACTGTTTTATAATACACTAAGCTTAAATCATGCCAAGTTTTATTAGAATTGGTCAAGTTTTAGACCCCTAATAGGCCCAAGACCACAATTAATGATCCCGCTTTTCGTTGTCCACGAATATAGTTCCTTTTAATTAGAGTGTAGTTTTTCTTAATTTTTTTTCTTTCCCTTCCTCACTCATTTCTTAGTTTTTTTTGGGTGGAAATAAAAGAAGAGAGGTGAAATAAACTTTTGGATGTTGTATTTTAACTGATTTTGATATGGAAAGAGTGATTAGGCCAGGTGCAAAAAGGTGATATTTACAGTTTTCGGAACATCTCTTGACTTGTCCATAGGGGTATGGA
This sequence comes from Mytilus californianus, assembly GCF_021869535.1. Lineage (NCBI taxonomy): Eukaryota > Metazoa > Mollusca > Bivalvia > Mytilida > Mytilidae > Mytilus > Mytilus californianus. The sequence goes on along the minus strand of NW_026262608.1, from coordinate 21,261 downwards.
GGTGTATTGGCTAAATTTGTAAGAGTCATTGGTTCAATCTTTCTGAATTTTGGATATATTTTTGGACTAGTACTATACATTACACACACAAAAGATTTGACAAAAATGCAAAGTGCAATTTTTTTAATGAAACAAAACGTTATAAAGAACTAATAGGGGAATTTAATTGTGGTCTGTGGCCTAAGAGGTGAATTCAGGAAATATTGAATTTGTACTTTGACAACTTCCCTGAATGATCTATTGGTATTAATTTGTCAAACTACATGAGAATAAATGATTTCCACTTTTATTTGATAGAAATTTTGTAAAAAAGTGACATTTCAGCCTACATGCCCAAAATTGAACTTTTTCAGTTGTTTCAATATTTTTACAAAAGTAGCATGCTTACTTTCTCTCTGACAGATTATTCTGGTTTTTTATTTGTGTTTGTGGTATCTAATGTAGATGTTTAACTCATTTTTGAACACTGAACACAAAAAAAAGTATATAAAATCAGAATAAGAGTGCAAAATGTGCTGCTTTAATGGTCTTAGTCTAACGGTCAGTATGAAGCAAGTGAAAAATGAGGTCCTATGCACATACAAGTTGAATTCCTTTTAGCAGATTTCACTGAATCTGTATCAAAAGCACTTATTACTGGTTGTTTGACCTTGTCTGTTTCACAGACTACCTTTATTTTCTTTTGTTTGAAAGCTAGTGGTTAAAATATTGGCCTTTTGAGGCTGAAATTTCATGCCGGTTTTAAAAAGTAAAGTAAATAACTTTGCATCAAATCATACTGTCTACATATATAGTTGAAAGTGACAGTCATGTTACATCCAGGCTCCATGTTTTATCATATCTAAACAAAGATTTGAGCAAAAAGAAGCATATCTCTATCTACCATATCATTTATATGCTTTTTAATATGCAAATGTGGGGAACGACCTAAATTGACAACCTGTTTTTTTAAGCTTGACATTGCTGAAGACCATTTTATTCACATGTGTTATGCTATTTGAAACTTATATTTCAATTAAAAGTACATTTATAACATGTAAAAGGTTTTTTTATAACTTAACAACTTCAGAAAATTGTGGTAAGTGAAAAATATTACATTTCATATAAGGCCTGACTTCATTTGAAAACCTCTATTTTTTGGCACAGGCTCATATAAAATTTACTTCTGGCCATTTTTTATAAGTCTGAAACATGAAGTATGCTATCTGTTGCTTTTAATAGGTGATAACTTATACATAGAAACATTAAAAAATGTAAGTTTTGGTATATTTTGGTTTTTAGAAGCCCAAATTTGATAGTTGAAATTGTTCTAATTCAACGCCACAATTCAGCACCCAAAGTTCAGATATAAAAAATGCCACATTTTTTATAATTGGTATCATATGGCTTTGAAACTTTGTAAACTGTTTTATAATACACTAAGCTTAAATCATGCCAAGTTTTATTAGAATTGGTCAAGTTTTAGACCCCTAATAGGTGAATTCAGGAAATATTGAATTTGTACTTTGACAACTTCCCTGAATGATCTATTGGTATTAATTTGTCAAACTACATGAGAATAAATGATTTCCACTTTTATTTGATAGAAATTTTGTAAAAAAGTGACATTTCAGCCTACATGCCCAAAATTGAACTTTTTCAGTTGTTTCAATATTTTTACAAAAGTAGCATGCTTACTTTCTCTCTGACAGATTATTCTGGTTTTTTATTTGTGTTTGTGGTATCTAATGTAGATGTTTAACTCATTTTTGAACACTGAACACAAAAAAAAGTATATAAAATCAGAATAAGAGTGCAAAATGTGCTGCTTTAATGGTCTTAGTCTAACGGTCAGTATGAAGCAAGTGAAAAATGAGGTCCTATGCACATACAAGTTGAATTCCTTTTAGCAGATTTCACTGAATCTGTATCAAAAGCACTTATTACTGGTTGTTTGACCTTGTCTGTTTCACAGACTACCTTTATTTTCTTTTGTTTGAAAGCTAGTGGTTAAAATATTGGCCTTTTGAGGCTGAAATTTCATGCCGGTTTTAAAAAGTAAAGTAAATAACTTTGCATCAAATCATACTGTCTACATATATAGTTGAAAGTGACAGTCATGTTACATCCAGGCTCCATGTTTTATCATATCTAAACAAAGATTTGAGCAAAAAGAAGCATATCTCTATCTACCATATCATTTATATGCTTTTTAATATGCAAATGTGGGGAACGACCTAAATTGACAACCTGTTTTTTTAAGCTTGACATTGCTGAAGACCATTTTATTCACATGTGTTATGCTATTTGAAACTTATATTTCAATTAAAAGTACATTTATAACATGTAAAAGGTTTTTTTATAACTTAACAACTTCAGAAAATTGTGGTAAGTGAAAAATATTACATTTCATATAAGGCCTGACTTCATTTGAAAACCTCTATTTTTTGGCACAGGCTCATATAAAATTTACTTCTGGCCATTTTTTATAAGTCTGAAACATGAAGTATGCTATCTGTTGCTTTTAATAGGTGATAACTTATACATAGAAACATTAAAAAATGTAAGTTTTGGTATATTTTGGTTTTTAGAAGCCCAAATTTGATAGTTGAAATTGTTCTAATTCAACGCCACAATTCAGCACCCAAAGTTCAGATATAAAAAATGCCACATTTTTTATAATTGGTATCATATGGCTTTGAAACTTTGTAAACTGTTTTATAATACACTAAGCTTAAATCATGCCAAGTTTTATTAGAATTGGTCAAGTTTTAGACCCCTAATAGGCCCAAGACCACAATTAATGATCCCGCTTTTCGTTGTCCACGAATATAGTTCCTTTTAATTAGAGTGTAGTTTTTCTTAATTTTTTTTCTTTCCCTTCCTCACTCATTTCTTAGTTTTTTTTGGGTGGAAATAAAAGAAGAGAGGTGAAATAAACTTTTGGATGTTGTATTTTAACTGATTTTGATATGGAAAGAGTGATTAGGCCAGGTGCAAAAAGGTGATATTTACAGTTTTCGGAACATCTCTTGACTTGTCCATAGGGGTATGGAGGTGTATTGGCTAAATTTGTAAGAGTCATTGGTTCAATCTTTCTGAATTTTGGATATATTTTTGGACTAGTACTATACATTACACACACAAAAGATTTGACAAAAATGCAAAGTGCAATTTTTTTAATGAAACAAAACGTTATAAAGAACTAATAGGGGAATTTAATTGTGGTCTGTGGCCTAAGAGGTGAATTCAGGAAATATTGAATTTGTACTTTGACAACTTCCCTGAATGATCTATTGGTATTAATTTGTCAAACTACATGAGAATAAATGATTTCCACTTTTATTTGATAGAAATTTTGTAAAAAAGTGACATTTCAGCCTACATGCCCAAAATTGAACTTTTTCAGTTGTTTCAATATTTTTACAAAAGTAGCATGCTTACTTTCTCTCTGACAGATTATTCTGGTTTTTTATTTGTGTTTGTGGTATCTAATGTAGATGTTTAACTCATTTTTGAACACTGAACACAAAAAAAAGTATATAAAATCAGAATAAGAGTGCAAAATGTGCTGCTTTAATGGTCTTAGTCTAACGGTCAGTATGAAGCAAGTGAAAAATGAGGTCCTATGCACATACAAGTTGAATTCCTTTTAGCAGATTTCACTGAATCTGTATCAAAAGCACTTATTACTGGTTGTTTGACCTTGTCTGTTTCACAGACTACCTTTATTTTCTTTTGTTTGAAAGCTAGTGGTTAAAATATTGGCCTTTTGAGGCTGAAATTTCATGCCGGTTTTAAAAAGTAAAGTAAATAACTTTGCATCAAATCATACTGTCTACATATATAGTTGAAAGTGACAGTCATGTTACATCCAGGCTCCATGTTTTATCATATCTAAACAAAGATTTGAGCAAAAAGAAGCATATCTCTATCTACCATATCATTTATATGCTTTTTAATATGCAAATGTGGGGAACGACCTAAATTGACAACCTGTTTTTTTAAGCTTGACATTGCTGAAGACCATTTTATTCACATGTGTTATGCTATTTGAAACTTATATTTCAATTAAAAGTACATTTATAACATGTAAAAGGTTTTTTTATAACTTAACAACTTCAGAAAATTGTGGTAAGTGAAAAATATTACATTTCATATAAGGCCTGACTTCATTTGAAAACCTCTATTTTTTGGCACAGGCTCATATAAAATTTACTTCTGGCCATTTTTTATAAGTCTGAAACATGAAGTATGCTATCTGTTGCTTTTAATAGGTGATAACTTATACATAGAAACATTAAAAAATGTAAGTTTTGGTATATTTTGGTTTTTAGAAGCCCAAATTTGATAGTTGAAATTGTTCTAATTCAACGCCACAATTCAGCACCCAAAGTTCAGATATAAAAAATGCCACATTTTTTATAATTGGTATCATATGGCTTTGAAACTTTGTAAACTGTTTTATAATACACTAAGCTTAAATCATGCCAAGTTTTATTAGAATTGGTCAAGTTTTAGACCCCTAATAGGCCCAAGACCACAATTAATGATCCCGCTTTTCGTTGTCCACGAATATAGTTCCTTTTAATTAGAGTGTAGTTTTTCTTAATTTTTTTTCTTTCCCTTCCTCACTCATTTCTTAGTTTTTTTTGGGTGGAAATAAAAGAAGAGAGGTGAAATAAACTTTTGGATGTTGTATTTTAACTGATTTTGATATGGAAAGAGTGATTAGGCCAGGTGCAAAAAGGTGATATTTACAGTTTTCGGAACATCTCTTGACTTGTCCATAGGGGTATGGAGGTGTATTGGCTAAATTTGTAAGAGTCATTGGTTCAATCTTTCTGAATTTTGGATATATTTTTGGACTAGTACTATACATTACACACACAAAAGATTTGACAAAAATGCAAAGTGCAATTTTTTTAATGAAACAAAACGTTATAAAGAACTAATAGGGGAATTTAATTGTGGTCTGTGGCCTAAGAGGTGAATTCAGGAAATATTGAATTTGTACTTTGACAACTTCCCTGAATGATCTATTGGTATTAATTTGTCAAACTACATGAGAATAAATGATTTCCACTTTTATTTGATAGAAATTTTGTAAAAAAGTGACATTTCAGCCTACATGCCCAAAATTGAACTTTTTCAGTTGTTTCAATATTTTTACAAAAGTAGCATGCTTACTTTCTCTCTGACAGATTATTCTGGTTTTTTATTTGTGTTTGTGGTATCTAATGTAGATGTTTAACTCATTTTTGAACACTGAACACAAAAAAAAGTATATAAAATCAGAATAAGAGTGCAAAATGTGCTGCTTTAATGGTCTTAGTCTAACGGTCAGTATGAAGCAAGTGAAAAATGAGGTCCTATGCACATACAAGTTGAATTCCTTTTAGCAGATTTCACTGAATCTGTATCAAAAGCACTTATTACTGGTTGTTTGACCTTGTCTGTTTCACAGACTACCTTTATTTTCTTTTGTTTGAAAGCTAGTGGTTAAAATATTGGCCTTTTGAGGCTGAAATTTCATGCCGGTTTTAAAAAGTAAAGTAAATAACTTTGCATCAAATCATACTGTCTACATATATAGTTGAAAGTGACAGTCATGTTACATCCAGGCTCCATGTTTTATCATATCTAAACAAAGATTTGAGCAAAAAGAAGCATATCTCTATCTACCATATCATTTATATGCTTTTTAATATGCAAATGTGGGGAACGACCTAAATTGACAACCTGTTTTTTTAAGCTTGACATTGCTGAAGACCATTTTATTCACATGTGTTATGCTATTTGAAACTTATATTTCAATTAAAAGTACATTTATAACATGTAAAAGGTTTTTTTATAACTTAACAACTTCAGAAAATTGTGGTAAGTGAAAAATATTACATTTCATATAAGGCCTGACTTCATTTGAAAACCTCTATTTTTTGGCACAGGCTCATATAAAATTTACTTCTGGCCATTTTTTATAAGTCTGAAACATGAAGTATGCTATCTGTTGCTTTTAATAGGTGATAACTTATACATAGAAACATTAAAAAATGTAAGTTTTGGTATATTTTGGTTTTTAGAAGCCCAAATTTGATAGTTGAAATTGTTCTAATTCAACGCCACAATTCAGCACCCAAAGTTCAGATATAAAAAATGCCACATTTTTTATAATTGGTATCATATGGCTTTGAAACTTTGTAAACTGTTTTATAATACACTAAGCTTAAATCATGCCAAGTTTTATTAGAATTGGTCAAGTTTTAGACCCCTAAGAGGTGAATTCAGGAAATATTGAATTTGTACTTTGACAACTTCCCTGAATGATCTATTGGTATTAATTTGTCAAACTACATGAGAATAAATGATTTCCACTTTTATTTGATAGAAATTTTGTAAAAAAGTGACATTTCAGCCTACATGCCCAAAATTGAACTTTTTCAGTTGTTTCAATATTTTTACAAAAGTAGCATGCTTACTTTCTCTCTGACAGATTATTCTGGTTTTTTATTTGTGTTTGTGGTATCTAATGTAGATGTTTAACTCATTTTTGAACACTGAACACAAAAAAAAGTATATAAAATCAGAATAAGAGTGCAAAATGTGCTGCTTTAATGGTCTTAGTCTAACGGTCAGTATGAAGCAAGTGAAAAATGAGGTCCTATGCACATACAAGTTGAATTCCTTTTAGCAGATTTCACTGAATCTGTATCAAAAGCACTTATTACTGGTTGTTTGACCTTGTCTGTTTCACAGACTACCTTTATTTTCTTTTGTTTGAAAGCTAGTGGTTAAAATATTGGCCTTTTGAGGCTGAAATTTCATGCCGGTTTTAAAAAGTAAAGTAAATAACTTTGCATCAAATCATACTGTCTACATATATAGTTGAAAGTGACAGTCATGTTACATCCAGGCTCCATGTTTTATCATATCTAAACAAAGATTTGAGCAAAAAGAAGCATATCTCTATCTACCATATCATTTATATGCTTTTTAATATGCAAATGTGGGGAACGACCTAAATTGACAACCTGTTTTTTTAAGCTTGACATTGCTGAAGACCATTTTATTCACATGTGTTATGCTATTTGAAACTTATATTTCAATTAAAAGTACATTTATAACATGTAAAAGGTTTTTTTATAACTTAACAACTTCAGAAAATTGTGGTAAGTGAAAAATATTACATTTCATATAAGGCCTGACTTCATTTGAAAACCTCTATTTTTTGGCACAGGCTCATATAAAATTTACTTCTGGCCATTTTTTATAAGTCTGAAACATGAAGTATGCTATCTGTTGCTTTTAATAGGTGATAACTTATACATAGAAACATTAAAAAATGTAAGTTTTGGTATATTTTGGTTTTTAGAAGCCCAAATTTGATAGTTGAAATTGTTCTAATTCAACGCCACAATTCAGCACCCAAAGTTCAGATATAAAAAATGCCACATTTTTTATAATTGGTATCATATGGCTTTGAAACTTTGTAAACTGTTTTATAATACACTAAGCTTAAATCATGCCAAGTTTTATTAGAATTGGTCAAGTTTTAAACCCCTAATAGGCCCAAGACCACAATTAATGATCCCGCTTTTCGTTGTCCACGAATATAGTTCCTTTTAATTAGAGTGTAGTTTTTCTTAATTTTTTTTCTTTCCCTTCCTCACTCATTTCTTAGTTTTTTTTGGGTGGAAATAAAAGAAGAGAGGTGAAATAAACTTTTGGATGTTGTATTTTAACTGATTTTGATATGGAAAGAGTGATTAGGCCAGGTGCAAAAAGGTGATATTTACAGTTTTCGGAACATCTCTTGACTTGTCCATAGGGGTATGGAGGTGTATTGGCTAAATTTGTAAGAGTCATTGGTTCAATCTTTCTGAATTTTGGATATATTTTTGGACTAGTACTATACATTACACACACAAAAGATTTGACAAAAATGCAAAGTGCAATTTTTTTAATGAAACAAAACGTTATAAAGAACTAATAGGGGAATTTAATTGTGGTCTGTGGCCTAAGAGGTGAATTCAGGAAATATTGAATTTGTACTTTGACAACTTCCCTGAATGATCTATTGGTATTAATTTGTCAAACTACATGAGAATAAATGATTTCCACTTTTATTTGATAGAAATTTTGTAAAAAAGTGACATTTCAGCCTACATGCCCAAAATTGAACTTTTTCAGTTGTTTCAATATTTTTACAAAAGTAGCATGCTTACTTTCTCTCTGACAGATTATTCTGGTTTTTTATTTGTGTTTGTGGTATCTAATGTAGATGTTTAACTCATTTTTGAACACTGAACACAAAAAAAAGTATATAAAATCAGAATAAGAGTGCAAAATGTGCTGCTTTAATGGTCTTAGTCTAACGGTCAGTATGAAGCAAGTGAAAAATGAGGTCCTATGCACATACAAGTTGAATTCCTTTTAGCAGATTTCACTGAATCTGTATCAAAAGCACTTATTACTGGTTGTTTGACCTTGTCTGTTTCACAGACTACCTTTATTTTCTTTTGTTTGAAAGCTAGTGGTTAAAATATTGGCCTTTTGAGGCTGAAATTTCATGCCGGTTTTAAAAAGTAAAGTAAATAACTTTGCATCAAATCATACTGTCTACATATATAGTTGAAAGTGACAGTCATGTTACATCCAGGCTCCATGTTTTATCATATCTAAACAAAGATTTGAGCAAAAAGAAGCATATCTCTATCTACCATATCATTTATATGCTTTTTAATATGCAAATGTGGGGAACGACCTAAATTGACAACCTGTTTTTTTAAGCTTGACATTGCTGAAGACCATTTTATTCACATGTGTTATGCTATTTGAAACTTATATTTCAATTAAAAGTACATTTATAACATGTAAAAGGTTTTTTTATAACTTAACAACTTCAGAAAATTGTGGTAAGTGAAAAATATTACATTTCATATAAGGCCTGACTTCATTTGAAAACCTCTATTTTTTGGCACAGGCTCATATAAAATTTACTTCTGGCCATTTTTTATAAGTCTGAAACATGAAGTATGCTATCTGTTGCTTTTAATAGGTGATAACTTATACATAGAAACATTAAAAAATGTAAGTTTTGGTATATTTTGGTTTTTAGAAGCCCAAATTTGATAGTTGAAATTGTTCTAATTCAACGCCACAATTCAGCACCCAAAGTTCAGATATAAAAAATGCCACATTTTTTATAATTGGTATCATATGGCTTTGAAACTTTGTAAACTGTTTTATAATACACTAAGCTTAAATCATGCCAAGTTTTATTAGAATTGGTCAAGTTTTAGACCCCTAATAGGCCCAAGACCACAATTAATGATCCCGCTTTTCGTTGTCCACGAATATAGTTCCTTTTAATTAGAGTGTAGTTTTTCTTAATTTTTTTTCTTTCCCTTCCTCACTCATTTCTTAGTTTTTTTTGGGTGGAAATAAAAGAAGAGAGGTGAAATAAACTTTTGGATGTTGTATTTTAACTGATTTTGATATGGAAAGAGTGATTAGGCCAGGTGCAAAAAGGTGATATTTACAGTTTTCGGAACATCTCTTGACTTGTCCATAGGGGTATGGAGGTGTATTGGCTAAATTTGTAAGAGTCATTGGTTCAATCTTTCTGAATTTTGGATATATTTTTGGACTAGTACTATACATTACACACACAAAAGATTTGACAAAAATGCAAAGTGCAATTTTTTTAATGAAACAAAACGTTATAAAGAACTAATAGGGGAATTTAATTGTGGTCTGTGGCCTAAGAGGTGAATTCAGGAAATATTGAATTTGTACTTTGACAACTTCCCTGAATGATCTATTGGTATTAATTTGTCAAACTACATGAGAATAAATGATTTCCACTTTTATTTGATAGAAATTTTGTAAAAAAGTGACATTTCAGCCTACATGCCCAAAATTGAACTTTTTCAGTTGTTTCAATATTTTTACAAAAGTAGCATGCTTACTTTCTCTCTGACAGATTATTCTGGTTTTTTATTTGTGTTTGTGGTATCTAATGTAGATGTTTAACTCATTTTTGAACACTGAACACAAAAAAAAGTATATAAAATCAGAATAAGAGTGCAAAATGTGCTGCTTTAATGGTCTTAGTCTAACGGTCAGTATGAAGCAAGTGAAAAATGAGGTCCTATGCACATACAAGTTGAATTCCTTTTAGCAGATTTCACTGAATCTGTATCAAAAGCACTTATTACTGGTTGTTTGACCTTGTCTGTTTCACAGACTACCTTTATTTTCTTTTGTTTGAAAGCTAGTGGTTAAAATATTGGCCTTTTGAGGCTGAAATTTCATGCCGGTTTTAAAAAGTAAAGTAAATAACTTTGCATCAAATCATACTGTCTACATATATAGTTGAAAGTGACAGTCATGTTACATCCAGGCTCCATGTTTTATCATATCTAAACAAAGATTTGAGCAAAAAGAAGCATATCTCTATCTACCATATCATTTATATGCTTTTTAATATGCAAATGTGGGGAACGACCTAAATTGACAACCTGTTTTTTTAAGCTTGACATTGCTGAAGACCATTTTATTCACATGTGTTATGCTATTTGAAACTTATATTTCAATTAAAAGTACATTTATAACATGTAAAAGGTTTTTTTATAACTTAACAACTTCAGAAAATTGTGGTAAGTGAAAAATATTACATTTCATATAAGGCCTGACTTCATTTGAAAACCTCTATTTTTTGGCACAGGCTCATATAAAATTTACTTCTGGCCATTTTTTATAAGTCTGAAACATGAAGTATGCTATCTGTTGCTTTTAATAGGTGATAACTTATACATAGAAACATTAAAAAATGTAAGTTTTGGTATATTTTGGTTTTTAGAAGCCCAAATTTGATAGTTGAAATTGTTCTAATTCAACGCCACAATTCAGCACCCAAAGTTCAGATATAAAAAATGCCACATTTTTTATAATTGGTATCATATGGCTTTGAAACTTTGTAAACTGTTTTATAATACACTAAGCTTAAATCATGCCAAGTTTTATTAGAATTGGTCAAGTTTTAGACCCCTAATAGGCCCAAGACCACAATTAATGATCCCGCTTTTCGTTGTCCACGAATATAGTTCCTTTTAATTAGAGTGTAGTTTTTCTTAATTTTTTTTCTTTCCCTTCCTCACTCATTTCTTAGTTTTTTTTGGGTGGAAATAAAAGAAGAGAGGTGAAATAAACTTTTGGATGTTGTATTTTAACTGATTTTGATATGGAAAGAGTGATTAGGCCAGGTGCAAAAAGGTGATATTTACAGTTTTCGGAACATCTCTTGACTTGTCCATAGGGGTATGGAGGTGTATTGGCTAAATTTGTAAGAGTCATTGGTTCAATCTTTCTGAATTTTGGATATATTTTTGGACTAGTACTATACATTACACACACAAAAGATTTGACAAAAATGCAAAGTGCAATTTTTTTAATGAAACAAAACGTTATAAAGAACTAATAGGGGAATTTAATTGTGGTCTGTGGCCTAAGAGGTGAATTCAGGAAATATTGAATTTGTACTTTGACAACTTCCCTGAATGATCTATTGGTATTAATTTGTCAAACTACATGAGAATAAATGATTTCCACTTTTATTTGATAGAAATTTTGTAAAAAAGTGACATTTCAGCCTACATGCCCAAAATTGAACTTTTTCAGTTGTTTCAATATTTTTACAAAAGTAGCATGCTTACTTTCTCTCTGACAGATTATTCTGGTTTTTTATTTGTGTTTGTGGTATCTAATGTAGATGTTTAACTCATTTTTGAACACTGAACACAAAAAAAAGTATATAAAATCAGAATAAGAGTGCAAAATGTGCTGCTTTAATGGTCTTAGTCTAACGGTCAGTATGAAGCAAGTGAAAAATGAGGTCCTATGCACATACAAGTTGAATTCCTTTTAGCAGATTTCACTGAATCTGTATCAAAAGCACTTATTACTGGTTGTTTGACCTTGTCTGTTTCACAGACTACCTTTATTTTCTTTTGTTTGAAAGCTAGTGGTTAAAATATTGGCCTTTTGAGGCTGAAATTTCATGCCGGTTTTAAAAAGTAAAGTAAATAACTTTGCATCAAATCATACTGTCTACATATATAGTTGAAAGTGACAGTCATGTTACATCCAGGCTCCATGTTTTATCATATCTAAACAAAGATTTGAGCAAAAAGAAGCATATCTCTATCTACCATATCATTTATATGCTTTTTAATATGCAAATGTGGGGAACGACCTAAATTGACAACCTGTTTTTTTAAGCTTGACATTGCTGAAGACCATTTTATTCACATGTGTTATGCTATTTGAAACTTATATTTCAATTAAAAGTACATTTATAACATGTAAAAGGTTTTTTTATAACTTAACAACTTCAGAAAATTGTGGTAAGTGAAAAATATTACATTTCATATAAGGCCTGACTTCATTTGAAAACCTCTATTTTTTGGCACAGGCTCATATAAAATTTACTTCTGGCCATTTTTTATAAGTCTGAAACATGAAGTATGCTATCTGTTGCTTTTAATAGGTGATAACTTATACATAGAAACATTAAAAAATGTAAGTTTTGGTATATTTTGGTTTTTAGAAGCCCAAATTTGATAGTTGAAATTGTTCTAATTCAACGCCACAATTCAGCACCCAAAGTTCAGATATAAAAAATGCCACATTTTTTATAATTGGTATCATATGGCTTTGAAACTTTGTAAACTGTTTTATAATACACTAAGCTTAAATCATGCCAAGTTTTATTAGAATTGGTCAAGTTTTAGACCCCTAATAGGCCCAAGACCACAATTAATGATCCCGCTTTTCGTTGTCCACGAATATAGTTCCTTTTAATTAGAGTGTAGTTTTTCTTAATTTTTTTTCTTTCCCTTCCTCACTCATTTCTTAGTTTTTTTTGGGTGGAAATAAAAGAAGAGAGGTGAAATAAACTTTTGGATGTTGTATTTTAACTGATTTTGATATGGAAAGAGTGATTAGGCCAGGTGCAAAAAGGTGATATTTACAGTTTTCGGAACATCTCTTGACTTGTCCATAGGGGTATGGAGGTGTATTGGCTAAATTTGTAAGAGTCATTGGTTCAATCTTTCTGAATTTTGGATATATTTTTGGACTAGTACTATACATTACACACACAAAAGATTTGACAAAAATGCAAAGTGCAATTTTTTTAATGAAACAAAACGTTATAAAGAACTAATAGGGGAATTTAATTGTGGTCTGTGGCCTAAGAGGTGAATTCAGGAAATATTGAATTTGTACTTTGACAACTTCCCTGAATGATCTATTGGTATTAATTTGTCAAACTACATGAGAATAAATGATTTCCACTTTTATTTGATAGAAATTTTGTAAAAAAGTGACATTTCAGCCTACATGCCCAAAATTGAACTTTTTCAGTTGTTTCAATATTTTTACAAAAGTAGCATGCTTACTTTCTCTCTGACAGATTATTCTGGTTTTTTATTTGTGTTTGTGGTATCTAATGTAGATGTTTAACTCATTTTTGAACACTGAACACAAAAAAAAGTATATAAAATCAGAATAAGAGTGCAAAATGTGCTGCTTTAATGGTCTTAGTCTAACGGTCAGTATGAAGCAAGTGAAAAATGAGGTCCTATGCACATACAAGTTGAATTCCTTTTAGCAGATTTCACTGAATCTGTATCAAAAGCACTTATTACTGGTTGTTTGACCTTGTCTGTTTCACAGACTACCTTTATTTTCTTTTGTTTGAAAGCTAGTGGTTAAAATATTGGCCTTTTGAGGCTGAAATTTCATGCCGGTTTTAAAAAGTAAAGTAAATAACTTTGCATCAAATCATACTGTCTACATATATAGTTGAAAGTGACAGTCATGTTACATCCAGGCTCCATGTTTTATCATATCTAAACAAAGATTTGAGCAAAAAGAAGCATATCTCTATCTACCATATCATTTATATGCTTTTTAATATGCAAATGTGGGGAACGACCTAAATTGACAACCTGTTTTTTTAAGCTTGACATTGCTGAAGACCATTTTATTCACATGTGTTATGCTATTTGAAACTTATATTTCAATTAAAAGTACATTTATAACATGTAAAAGGTTTTTTTATAACTTAACAACTTCAGAAAATTGTGGTAAGTGAAAAATATTACATTTCATATAAGGCCTGACTTCATTTGAAAACCTCTATTTTTTGGCACAGGCTCATATAAAATTTACTTCTGGCCATTTTTTATAAGTCTGAAACATGAAGTATGCTATCTGTTGCTTTTAATAGGTGATAACTTATACATAGAAACATTAAAAAATGTAAGTTTTGGTATATTTTGGTTTTTAGAAGCCCAAATTTGATAGTTGAAATTGTTCTAATTCAACGCCACAATTCAGCACCCAAAGTTCAGATATAAAAAATGCCACATTTTTTATAATTGGTATCATATGGCTTTGAAACTTTGTAAACTGTTTTATAATACACTAAGCTTAAATCATGCCAAGTTTTATTAGAATTGGTCAAGTTTTAGACCCCTAAGAGGTGAATTCAGGAAATATTGAATTTGTACTTTGACAACTTCCCTGAATGATCTATTGGTATTAATTTGTCAAACTACATGAGAATAAATGATTTCCACTTTTATTTGATAGAAATTTTGTAAAAAAGTGACATTTCAGCCTACATGCCCAAAATTGAACTTTTTCAGTTGTTTCAATATTTTTACAAAAGTAGCATGCTTACTTTCTCTCTGACAGATTATTCTGGTTTTTTATTTGTGTTTGTGGTATCTAATGTAGATGTTTAACTCATTTTTGAACACTGAACACAAAAAAAAGTATATAAAATCAGAATAAGAGTGCAAAATGTGCTGCTTTAATGGTCTTAGTCTAACGGTCAGTATGAAGCAAGTGAAAAATGAGGTCCTATGCACATACAAGTTGAATTCCTTTTAGCAGATTTCACTGAATCTGTATCAAAAGCACTTATTACTGGTTGTTTGACCTTGTCTGTTTCACAGACTACCTTTATTTTCTTTTGTTTGAAAGCTAGTGGTTAAAATATTGGCCTTTTGAGGCTGAAATTTCATGCCGGTTTTAAAAAGTAAAGTAAATAACTTTGCATCAAATCATACTGTCTACATATATAGTTGAAAGTGACAGTCATGTTACATCCAGGCTCCATGTTTTATCATATCTAAACAAAGATTTGAGCAAAAAGAAGCATATCTCTATCTACCATATCATTTATATGCTTTTTAATATGCAAATGTGGGGAACGACCTAAATTGACAACCTGTTTTTTTAAGCTTGACATTGCTGAAGACCATTTTATTCACATGTGTTATGCTATTTGAAACTTATATTTCAATTAAAAGTACATTTATAACATGTAAAAGGTTTTTTTATAACTTAACAACTTCAGAAAATTGTGGTAAGTGAAAAATATTACATTTCATATAAGGCCTGACTTCATTTGAAAACCTCTATTTTTTGGCACAGGCTCATATAAAATTTACTTCTGGCCATTTTTTATAAGTCTGAAACATGAAGTATGCTATCTGTTGCTTTTAATAGGTGATAACTTATACATAGAAACATTAAAAAATGTAAGTTTTGGTATATTTTGGTTTTTAGAAGCCCAAATTTGATAGTTGAAATTGTTCTAATTCAACGCCACAATTCAGCACCCAAAGTTCA
The DNA here is from genome assembly GCF_021869535.1 of Mytilus californianus. Classification (NCBI taxonomy): domain Eukaryota; kingdom Metazoa; phylum Mollusca; class Bivalvia; order Mytilida; family Mytilidae; genus Mytilus; species Mytilus californianus. The sequence goes on along the minus strand of NW_026262608.1, from coordinate 5,574 downwards.
GATATAAAAAATGCCACATTTTTTATAATTGGTATCATATGGCTTTGAAACTTTGTAAACTGTTTTATAATACACTAAGCTTAAATCATGCCAAGTTTTATTAGAATTGGTCAAGTTTTAGACCCCTAATAGGCCCAAGACCACAATTAATGATCCCGCTTTTCGTTGTCCACGAATATAGTTCCTTTTAATTAGAGTGTAGTTTTTCTTAATTTTTTTTCTTTCCCTTCCTCACTCATTTCTTAGTTTTTTTTGGGTGGAAATAAAAGAAGAGAGGTGAAATAAACTTTTGGATGTTGTATTTTAACTGATTTTGATATGGAAAGAGTGATTAGGCCAGGTGCAAAAAGGTGATATTTACAGTTTTCGGAACATCTCTTGACTTGTCCATAGGGGTATGGAGGTGTATTGGCTAAATTTGTAAGAGTCATTGGTTCAATCTTTCTGAATTTTGGATATATTTTTGGACTAGTACTATACATTACACACACAAAAGATTTGACAAAAATGCAAAGTGCAATTTTTTTAATGAAACAAAACGTTATAAAGAACTAATAGGGGAATTTAATTGTGGTCTGTGGCCTAAGAGGTGAATTCAGGAAATATTGAATTTGTACTTTGACAACTTCCCTGAATGATCTATTGGTATTAATTTGTCAAACTACATGAGAATAAATGATTTCCACTTTTATTTGATAGAAATTTTGTAAAAAAGTGACATTTCAGCCTACATGCCCAAAATTGAACTTTTTCAGTTGTTTCAATATTTTTACAAAAGTAGCATGCTTACTTTCTCTCTGACAGATTATTCTGGTTTTTTATTTGTGTTTGTGGTATCTAATGTAGATGTTTAACTCATTTTTGAACACTGAACACAAAAAAAAGTATATAAAATCAGAATAAGAGTGCAAAATGTGCTGCTTTAATGGTCTTAGTCTAACGGTCAGTATGAAGCAAGTGAAAAATGAGGTCCTATGCACATACAAGTTGAATTCCTTTTAGCAGATTTCACTGAATCTGTATCAAAAGCACTTATTACTGGTTGTTTGACCTTGTCTGTTTCACAGACTACCTTTATTTTCTTTTGTTTGAAAGCTAGTGGTTAAAATATTGGCCTTTTGAGGCTGAAATTTCATGCCGGTTTTAAAAAGTAAAGTAAATAACTTTGCATCAAATCATACTGTCTACATATATAGTTGAAAGTGACAGTCATGTTACATCCAGGCTCCATGTTTTATCATATCTAAACAAAGATTTGAGCAAAAAGAAGCATATCTCTATCTACCATATCATTTATATGCTTTTTAATATGCAAATGTGGGGAACGACCTAAATTGACAACCTGTTTTTTTAAGCTTGACATTGCTGAAGACCATTTTATTCACATGTGTTATGCTATTTGAAACTTATATTTCAATTAAAAGTACATTTATAACATGTAAAAGGTTTTTTTATAACTTAACAACTTCAGAAAATTGTGGTAAGTGAAAAATATTACATTTCATATAAGGCCTGACTTCATTTGAAAACCTCTATTTTTTGGCACAGGCTCATATAAAATTTACTTCTGGCCATTTTTTATAAGTCTGAAACATGAAGTATGCTATCTGTTGCTTTTAATAGGTGATAACTTATACATAGAAACATTAAAAAATGTAAGTTTTGGTATATTTTGGTTTTTAGAAGCCCAAATTTGATAGTTGAAATTGTTCTAATTCAACGCCACAATTCAGCACCCAAAGTTCAGATATAAAAAATGCCACATTTTTTATAATTGGTATCATATGGCTTTGAAACTTTGTAAACTGTTTTATAATACACTAAGCTTAAATCATGCCAAGTTTTATTAGAATTGGTCAAGTTTTAGACCCCTAATAGGCCCAAGACCACAATTAATGATCCCGCTTTTCGTTGTCCACGAATATAGTTCCTTTTAATTAGAGTGTAGTTTTTCTTAATTTTTTTTCTTTCCCTTCCTCACTCATTTCTTAGTTTTTTTTGGGTGGAAATAAAAGAAGAGAGGTGAAATAAACTTTTGGATGTTGTATTTTAACTGATTTTGATATGGAAAGAGTGATTAGGCCAGGTGCAAAAAGGTGATATTTACAGTTTTCGGAACATCTCTTGACTTGTCCATAGGGGTATGGAGGTGTATTGGCTAAATTTGTAAGAGTCATTGGTTCAATCTTTCTGAATTTTGGATATATTTTTGGACTAGTACTATACATTACACACACAAAAGATTTGACAAAAATGCAAAGTGCAATTTTTTTAATGAAACAAAACGTTATAAAGAACTAATAGGGGAATTTAATTGTGGTCTGTGGCCTAAGAGGTGAATTCAGGAAATATTGAATTTGTACTTTGACAACTTCCCTGAATGATCTATTGGTATTAATTTGTCAAACTACATGAGAATAAATGATTTCCACTTTTATTTGATAGAAATTTTGTAAAAAAGTGACATTTCAGCCTACATGCCCAAAATTGAACTTTTTCAGTTGTTTCAATATTTTTACAAAAGTAGCATGCTTACTTTCTCTCTGACAGATTATTCTGGTTTTTTATTTGTGTTTGTGGTATCTAATGTAGATGTTTAACTCATTTTTGAACACTGAACACAAAAAAAAGTATATAAAATCAGAATAAGAGTGCAAAATGTGCTGCTTTAATGGTCTTAGTCTAACGGTCAGTATGAAGCAAGTGAAAAATGAGGTCCTATGCACATACAAGTTGAATTCCTTTTAGCAGATTTCACTGAATCTGTATCAAAAGCACTTATTACTGGTTGTTTGACCTTGTCTGTTTCACAGACTACCTTTATTTTCTTTTGTTTGAAAGCTAGTGGTTAAAATATTGGCCTTTTGAGGCTGAAATTTCATGCCGGTTTTAAAAAGTAAAGTAAATAACTTTGCATCAAATCATACTGTCTACATATATAGTTGAAAGTGACAGTCATGTTACATCCAGGCTCCATGTTTTATCATATCTAAACAAAGATTTGAGCAAAAAGAAGCATATCTCTATCTACCATATCATTTATATGCTTTTTAATATGCAAATGTGGGGAACGACCTAAATTGACAACCTGTTTTTTTAAGCTTGACATTGCTGAAGACCATTTTATTCACATGTGTTATGCTATTTGAAACTTATATTTCAATTAAAAGTACATTTATAACATGTAAAAGGTTTTTTTATAACTTAACAACTTCAGAAAATTGTGGTAAGTGAAAAATATTACATTTCATATAAGGCCTGACTTCATTTGAAAACCTCTATTTTTTGGCACAGGCTCATATAAAATTTACTTCTGGCCATTTTTTATAAGTCTGAAACATGAAGTATGCTATCTGTTGCTTTTAATAGGTGATAACTTATACATAGAAACATTAAAAAATGTAAGTTTTGGTATATTTTGGTTTTTAGAAGCCCAAATTTGATAGTTGAAATTGTTCTAATTCAACGCCACAATTCAGCACCCAAAGTTCAGATATAAAAAATGCCACATTTTTTATAATTGGTATCATATGGCTTTGAAACTTTGTAAACTGTTTTATAATACACTAAGCTTAAATCATGCCAAGTTTTATTAGAATTGGTCAAGTTTTAGACCCCTAATAGGCCCAAGACCACAATTAATGATCCCGCTTTTCGTTGTCCACGAATATAGTTCCTTTTAATTAGAGTGTAGTTTTTCTTAATTTTTTTTCTTTCCCTTCCTCACTCATTTCTTAGTTTTTTTTGGGTGGAAATAAAAGAAGAGAGGTGAAATAAACTTTTGGATGTTGTATTTTAACTGATTTTGATATGGAAAGAGTGATTAGGCCAGGTGCAAAAAGGTGATATTTACAGTTTTCGGAACATCTCTTGACTTGTCCATAGGGGTATGGAGGTGTATTGGCTAAATTTGTAAGAGTCATTGGTTCAATCTTTCTGAATTTTGGATATATTTTTGGACTAGTACTATACATTACACACACAAAAGATTTGACAAAAATGCAAAGTGCAATTTTTTTAATGAAACAAAACGTTATAAAGAACTAATAGGGGAATTTAATTGTGGTCTGTGGCCTAAGAGGTGAATTCAGGAAATATTGAATTGTACTTTGACAACTTCCCTGAAATGATCTATTGGTATTAATTTGTCAAACTACATGAGAATAAATGATTTCCACTTTTATTTGATAGAAATTTTGTAAAAAAGTGACATTTCAGCCTACATGCCCAAAATTGAACTTTTTCAGTTGTTTCAATATTTTTACAAAAGTAGCATGCTTACTTTCTCTCTGACAGATTATTCTGGTTTTTTATTTGTGTTTGTGGTATCTAATGTAGATGTTTAACTCATTTTTGAACACTGAACACAAAAAAAGTATATAAAATCAGAATAAGAGTGCAAAATGTGCTGCTTTAATGGTCTTAGTCTAACGGTCAGTATGAAGCAAGTGAAAAATGAGGTCCTATAGCACATACAAGTTGAATTCCTTTTAGCAGATTTCACTGAAATCTGTATCAAAAGCACTTATTACTGGTTGTTTGACCTTGTCTGTTTCACAGACTACCTTTATTTTCTTTTGTTTGAAAGCTAGTGGTTAAAATATTGGCCTTTTGAGGCTGAAATTTCATGCCGGTTTTAAAAAGTAAAGTAAATAACTTTGCATCAAATCATACTGTCTACATATATAGTTGAAAGTGACAGTCATGTTACATCCAGGCTCCATGTTTTATCATATCTAAACAAAGATTTGAGCAAAAAGAAGCATATCTCTATCTACCATATCATTTATATGCTTTTTAATATGCAAATGTGGGGAACGACCTAAATTGACAACCTGTTTTTTTAAGCTTGACATTGCTGAAGACCATTTATTCACATGTGTTATGCTATTTGAAACTTATATTTCAATTAAAAGTACATTTATAACATGTAAAAGGTTTTTTTATAACTTAACAACTTCAGAAAATTGTGGTAAGTGAAAAATAATACATTTCATATAAGGCCTGACTTCATTTGAAAACCTCTATTTTTTGGCACAGGCTCATATAAAATTTACTTCTGGCCATTTTTTATAAGTCTGAAACATGAAGTATGCTATCTGTTGCTTTTAATAGGTGATAACTTATACATAGAAACATTAAAAAATGTAAGTTTTGGTATATTTTGGTTTTTAGAAGCCCAAATTTGATAGTTGAAATTGTTCTAATTCAACGCCACAATTCAGCACCCAAAGTTCAGATATAAAAAATGCCACATTTTTTATAATTGGTATCATATGGCTTTGAAACTTTGTAAACTGTTTTATAATACACTAAGCTTAAATCATGCCAAGTTTTATTAGAATTGGTCAAGTTTTAGGACCCCTAATAGGCCCAAGACCACAATTAATGATCCCGCTTTTCGTTTGTCCACGAATATAGTTCCTTTTAATTAGAGTGTAGTTTTTCTTAATTTTTTTTCTTCCCTTCCTCACTCATTTCTTAGTTTTTTTTGGGTGGAAATAAAAGAAGAGAGGTGAAATAAACTTTTGGATGTTGTATTTTAACTGATTTTGATATGGAAAGAGTGATTAG